>NW_007728455.1:297130-304890 GCF_000696425.1 Galeopterus variegatus | reverse complement strand
CACAGGATCGCGCTGTCTCCTGGCGTGGCCGCTCAGACCCGACGCCATCTTCAAAAGCCCTACAGGTGCAGCTTTGGATGTACTGCAGGATTCTCAACTTCAGCATTATTGGTATTTGGGGCCAGATAATCTTTGTGGTGAGGGTGCTATTCTGTGCATTGCAGAGTGTTTAGCAGCATATCTGGCCTCTAACCACTAGATACCAATAGTCCCTGCCCCCTCAGTCATGGCAATGAAAAATATTTCCACACACTATGAATGTCCCTTGGAAGGCAAGATCATCCTTGGTTGACAACCACTTGTGTATTGAGTGTTGGGTCTAGGTTCCAGTCAGTCCATTGTTCTAAGGCTCAAATGCCCTTCTCCTAAAGGCTCTTGTTTAACCAGGGATCTATGGACAACTGCACTAAAAAGATACAGCAGTTGTTCTAGCCAAGTCTCTAGTCATTCCCCAGGTAAACCCCAGATCTAGGGCCCCCAGCCTAAGTGGCTTTGATCAAGTCCATCTGATGTGAAATAGGTGGAGATCTCACCTTCTCTCTCCACACCCTGTCTGTCCCCTCTGTTCAGAGCCTCCTCCTCCAGCTCCTCCAAGTGTACAGACTACCAGGAGGTGAGGCATTCTGTAAACTAATTTACAGTAAGGTTTGCTTGTCATCTGGACTACAGCAGTGCATCATTTTGCTGAGGGATGTGCACATTTAAAAAGAGGAAATGGCCTGAAATAAGGTGCTGTTTAAGCCTACTAAATGAATGTCTAACAGCAGAATTCCAGGCACCATGGAATCTTTAAAATGGGACTAGTAATAGTATTTGCCTCAAAAAGTTGTGTGAATTAAATGAGTAAAGCACTTACGACAGTGCCTGGAAAACAGCCAACACTCTTGAAATGCTAGTCGTCTTGTTTTTGTTACTTTTATTACTATTATTATCATTTTTTCTTATCTATCTAGAAGACTATTTGGGAAGAAGTAGGATAGCTTATAGCCTGAACTAATTTCCCATAAACTAGCCTGGTCTTTAACCTCTAATCTCCATGCTGTGCTGTCTCCATACACCTAACAAAAATTCATCCATTGTGCAGAGGTCAATACTAAAAACCTAATCCACCTTGAAATCTTCCCCCTTCAAATTCACCCTTGAATATTCTACCCCAAGCCCAAAAATCATTGAATAAATGATCTATAGGCAAAATGGAAACAAATATTTGTGAAGCATCTACACTATGCAATGTGCCATGGGGCTATCTAGATTATTAGACATAATTTTGTAATAAAGATGCAGGCACTGGAATCGCCAGGACACCAGCAGGGTGTAATGAGAGCAGAGGAGAGTATAAGGTGTGTGTCAATGGCAAGGAGGGAGAAGTGACTCCCCACACAGCAATGTGGGGAGGAGGGTACTTGGAGAATGGGGTGGGCGAGAGTATTCTGAGCCTTTCTTTTGGGCCCCTGGGTTTTATCACATTACCAGGAAGCAGCTGCCCCTCAATTACGGAGTCAGAGACTTGGTGCAGTGGAGGTGTCAGTTTCACATGTGCCATCTGTAGAATCTGAAACGTCAAACTCACGCGGAGACCATGTAGCATTTTCTGAACATTCCAACCATGCTGCCTGCATTCATGTTCTCGATGGTTTCTGAGAAATGCTCCATGGAGCGCAAATGAACTAAATCACAAGTTTTGCTGAGCCAGAGAAATAGGAGCCTTCTTGGAAGTGCACAGCCATTGCCTAATTTTCTCAGCCCCTTCCAATTCAAGCAGGGAAGTGTGTTGACAATCTGTGTGTGTGTGTGTGTGTGTGTGTGTGTGTGTGTGTGTGAGAGAGAGAGAGAGAGAGAGAGAGAGAGAGAGTGATTGATTGCCAATTGCTTTACGCTGAAAGGAAGATAAGGAGTGAGGAACATTAGGTTTTACCCCTATGTTAGCAGCAGAGTCAATGTTGTATTGTCTGTGGATTCATTTACTTTAAAATAAATTGTGCAAGAGAGTAGATTTGAGGTACTCTTACCACACATACAAAAAATAAAAATAAAAGAAAAAAGATGTGGAATGATGGGTATGTTAATTCACTTCACTGTAGAAGTTGTTTTACTATGTATACGCTTATCAAGGTAAGTAGTGTATATCAAAACATCATGTGTACACCTTAAATATATATAATAAGAAACAAAAAAGTAAAAATAACAAATGACACAATTTGTATAAGCTGTGTGATTTTTGTGTGCAAGTTAATTCCAACATTCATCCTAGGGATGATCAACAATCTTTAAAATTCATGGGGTTATTAATTAGCTGTGCAGAATCCTAAACAGAAATCTAAACCTCAAAAGCTAATTTCTTGGCACTTAATGAAATAAAACCTAAGAGGGCTTAGGTTTTATTAGTAGAAGGGATGTCAGAAATAATATTAAGTGGTGAAATTTGTGATGTTGAGGAAGAACTTGATTGAGATTGTTGTACAGGATTCACGGGCCCTTAGTGAACATGATGTGGCACATGTGAATGAGGTTTAAGAATCTGGTAAGCCCAGGACTTTAACAACTGCTTTCTGGGTCTAAAAATCCCTTGGGTCCTGCTTCCATTGGCTTCATGGAGGACTTTGTCACCTGACTTGAATACAAAGATGGGCGTTTACTCACCTTGGAACGTGCCTTTCATGCACGTGGTGACTGCGTGGCCAAGGCAGAGGGTGGGACCTCTTCTGCCACCCACAGGCTGTGGGACTGAATTATGGCTTTAGGTGCAATTTGTCTCTTTCATTGCTCTGCCCCTGATGGTGAGGGTGTGGTGAAAGGAATGTCCAATCCCATGCACGTAAAACCACCAGAGGATCGGCTTCCGATATTTACCTGAAAAGAGCCTGATGTTTGCTGAAAGGCCAAATGAACGTAGGCCAGTTTGCAGCAGAGCAAGAAGCCCTTTGACGGTAACTCTGGGGACAGGGAGCTGGCAAAGACATTTTGTTCGAAAGCCTCATTTGGGAATACAGGTTTCCTGAGGAGGGGGCACCCTGCTGCCCCCCACGTTCTGTGAGGCTGCTGTCTCATACAGTGAGGGAGCCACCATCTTGACTCCTCCGCAGGGTTCCTCGAGGAGCCATGAGCAGCGTCTCCCTGGACAGAGGCTGTGGGCATGCGCAGCTGTTTCCTGGCTACTGCTCCACCAGGGGACGTTTTCCAAGCCGTTGAAATGAGGATGCCCTGAGGGTGCTCTAGCTAAGTGCGTGGCACGGTGCTGCGCGACCAGAGGCAGCGTGTCCCGGTGCCTAGGCCTTTGGTTTCAGAGACACCGGCCTTTAGTCCTGACTCTTACTGTGGAGGAGGTGGGGAAGCAGGAAGGAGATTCATTCCTCCTTCCTTTCTATTTGGTAAAAATAGAAGCTGCCAGCTGATTACTAAATAGGAAGGAGAGATGATGGGGTCACAGAGCTAGAGGGGTGAGAGAAACCCAGGTACACTTTAATGGTGTCACTTGGACTGTCTCCCCCAGTTTTAGCAACTGTTTCTATAACTGCGTGTCCTACAGGGAACTTC
Source organism: Galeopterus variegatus (assembly GCF_000696425.1). NCBI lineage: Eukaryota > Metazoa > Chordata > Mammalia > Dermoptera > Cynocephalidae > Galeopterus > Galeopterus variegatus. The sequence continues at coordinate 301,356 of NW_007728455.1, read as the reverse complement.
AGAGTGGATTGTGCTCATGGACTAATCCTGAATCTAATCTCGGCTGAAGGAAGTACCTCCTACGGCCTTGGGTCTGCAGAGCTGACTCCTAGAGGAAATAGAAGAAATCCCCACTGGCTCCTGTAAATCCGCCTATCTGCCTTAACTTTCTTCCTTCATCTTAGGCCTTGTTCCCAAATGCTGGGGTGGGGGGCAGGTAGGGGGGGAGACACACACTGAAGTGGCTGTCATTGATTTGTGTTTCTGTGTGAGGAATTCCAGCCCTTTCTTCAATAGAGCAGGTTTTCATTATGAGAAATTATGAAGACAGCAGAGGAATCGAAGGATCTCTGTGGGAGCAAGGGCAGGGCTGGCATTTTGGGATATTAGGAAGTATACTTTATGGACTTCTAAATTTTCCCTGAGGTCTCCAAGTACTGCTGTAAAAGGAGTTCCTGGCTTTCAAGCATTTACCTATGAAACCAATAAACTGGTGACTCCAAATGGAAAAAAGTTTCAAATTCATTTCTTCATTCCTTCACCAAATATTTATGAAGGAATGAAGAAATGAAATTGAACACCGCCTCCCCTCCACCCCTACCTGTGTATTATGAAATTCCTGCACCCCTCTTGATGAATAAGGCAATTCTCAGTGGTGGAGGAGGGGGTGTCTTAGGTTGTATACATATGTAAAAGGAAGTCTGCAGCTTCCATGTGTTGAGGATCTGGGGTGCAATGTCCCTAAACATCTAGGCACTTCCTTCCCTGCTTCCTGCAGTGCAGTCCTTATTGTAAATTCTTTTCCACAGAGGAGGAGATGAGTGCGAGGTGATAGGAAGTAAGAGGTGGCTCAGGTCACATAGGGTCTTGCAGGTCATTGTGAGGATGTTGACAGTCCTTATTGTAAATTCTTTTCCACAGAGGAGGAGATGAGTGCGAGGTGATAGGAAGTAAAAGGTGGCTCAGGTCACATAGGGTCTTGCAGGTCATTGTGAGGATGTTGGCTTCTTTTCCATCTGAGAGATGGCTAACATCACAAGCTTTTCTGGTTTTCTTGCCTGTGTGTAACAGAAGCAGCATCTCCCCATGGTACCCAATTAACAGAACTTTCAACTCTCTTGAATTCCTAGCCTTCCACTTTATCTGCCTAGAAAAATCCCAACCCTGGGTCAATACCATACTTTGCCTCCTGTGTCTGATGCAGGGTTTGCACTAACAGGAGGAAATGACCCAGTCATGCAGGCTGACAAAACATCAACCTTGTACACACATTTCTACATGTAGTGACTCCATAACTTATTGCTCCAAATGGGACAGTGTTGAGAGTGAATTGATACTATGAATAATTACAACAGGACAATAGGCATAAACTAGGACTGTCTTGAACACACCAAGAGTAATGGTCAACCTACTTATAAACAATTTTACATAATGGGGGGGAAGGGAAGGAAGATGAGACCAAAGACAGTTTCAAACCTTACAAGACTAACTTAGCAGACATCCTTGCATCCCATTTCACAGAGAAAATTGAGTCTACCAAATTCAATTTCCTGCACTCTGACCTATAAGCTTGTCATATGCTTAAATTCATCCTCCCCTCCTCTCCTGGTCAGGGCAAACCTCCACTTGCACTGGACCCCATTCCCTCCAGCCTTTTTGAGGAACCACCTCTAGTCTAGCATCCCCTCTCTTCTCTGTAATCTTCAATCTCCCCCTTTCTATTTTTCCCAGCCTAAAAGTGTGCTCTCATGCTAAGAATCCTTTCCCTGATATTGTGTTCCCCTCACCCTATAATCTGACTTCACCTCTGCTCTTCTAATCCAAACTCTTTGAAGCAATCTCTGGACAGGATGTCTCCTCCTCTTTGCATTCCATCCATTCTGGGCAGTCCAATTTCTGTCTCTCGCTGAGCTGGTAAAGCTACTCTTATCAAGGTTAGCTCTGTCCTCCAAGTGGCCAAAACCAGTGGATGATGTCATCTTGATCTTACTTTGCTTCTCTCGAGGACTTTGACACTGTTGAACATTCCTAGTGGGCGCTCTTGACTCCCTCGTTCTCCATGGACCAGTCTTCCAGTTCTCTTGGTGCCTCTCTTAGGCTGCTCATTTGTCCTCTCCTCCATGCTCAATCATCACCAGTACTTTGACATGAACTAATAGCACATGAAAATATAAAGTACTTAGCTGTTTCTACTTCCTGCAGATGGCACCAGAGACACAGGCTTGTAAGCAGGTGTGCCAACAAGGCTCTTAATTTCTGACTTGAAAACGCTCAGTGCTCTGGATCAGGACGGGCCACTTTGGCTGAGGGGTCTCTTTAGAACCCACTTCTTCTCAAGTCTCACCCAACTGTGGGGTGAAGGTAGGACTGAGTCACATGTGTTTACTGTATAAGGGGGAGGGAAAGCAGCAGTAAGTGCTTCTTTGGAAAGCAGAGTTCAACAATTTTAAACCAACTTTCTAGCTCTAAAATAGCCAAAAATAGTTTCCTGTGGTGTCTTATATTTCTTTAACTAGGGTTACCAGAAGGCAGCTTTGTGTTAGAAATGCCAAGTTCAGCAGAAATGTGTCTTTCCCTAATGAGGCCTGGTGCCTGTCAGTGTTATGTCTGAGCTCCTGGGGCTGTTCCATGGGGAAGGGTGGTGGAGCCAATCTCTGGTTTTCCAGTTGCTGAGAAGGCCACATATTAAATGGCCATAAATTACCCTGGAGATGTGGGACTCAGCATAGCTCTTCCATGTGGGGCCTGACTCCTTACGGCTTTGTGGGTGGGTTTTGTGGGGAGCAGTTTCACACTCAGAGCTGGCTACATGGGCCCCCGTGTCACTTGGTGAGTGGCTTTACACCACAGCCTGTGGCCTGATGAAGATTCAATTCTGAGCAAAGCACAACAGGAGATGGGGCAGTCGGAAGCAGAGAATTCCCCCATGTGGGTTTACAAGAATTCCCATTGTGGCTACAGACAAGAGCCATCTTTGTGTGTTCTGTGTTATTAAAAGGGCTCTGTAAAACTTCATTTGTGATGGCTCAAAGGTTCAAGGCATTATGGAATGCCAGAGCTGGCAGGGACCTCCGAGAGCAGCTAGCCCAGCCTTCTCATTTTGTTTAATAATGCTTTTGAAATGCCAATGGTGGTTTGACCCCCATAATTGCATCAAGTCATAGGTCATCAAAATTTTTTACATTCTTTCAGTGGTAAGCTATTCATCACTGACAGCAAAACAAGAAGTGGTACCCAGGTGAAACTTGAAGGCTGTTTGTAGTTAAATTCCTCAAATGTATATCATACTGTCAGCATTCAGGACTTCTCCATCCCTTTATTAACCTGTTGCCAGCTGACTTCTGTCCTCACCCTCTGCGGAAACAGTTCTCAGGGCATTACCAGAGGCCACCCAATGGGCTCTTCCCAGGCTCATCTCTGGGAGCCCAGTCACTCCTTGCAACTCTCTCCCCTTTTAACTTCAGAGACCCTGCACCTCCTGGTTCTCCTCCTTTCTCTCTGACATGAACCAGTTCCTGGATGAGCTGTAGTCAAAGTTTAGGATGCTTCTCAATACCAAATCTTTGATCTGAGCTGCAGATTCTAGAAGTCACAGAAGAACAGGCCAGTCAGCCTGATCCACAATATTGTCCTCTAACCAGAAGTGGCTGAAATCATAGTTTAAGACATTAATTGATAGTTTTTGTCTTTGTGAGCACCCCTTCATTTACCATCTGAACAGATAGTTTGTGTCTATAAATGCTGCTCCCAAAGGTTCAGGTTCTTGAACACAAAAGCTCCAATAGCTCAGGGGCTCCGTCTGCCCTCTCCCCTGCTACATCCCTCCGTGAGGCAGGAGCGGAGGGAGACGGCACATTCCTCTCCAGGTCAAAAGAGGTTGTGCTGGACTAAGGAGAAGAGTGATGGGGGTAGCTGGGGAGGAGAGAATTAAAGAAGGGGGTTTTGAAACCCCTCAAGGCTGACCTTGAAGAAGTTGGCAAAGACAAAGAAGGAAAGGCCATGCTGCCAGGTGGTGAGCCTGGCCGAGGCTGCAGGCGCTGCCTGGGAGCTGAGTCTCAGTCCACGGACTCCCAGTATCCACCAGAGAGAACCTCCTCGTGCCTGTGCTCTGGGACGAAGCTCACAATGTCCTCTGTTGATGTCAAGTGAGGACTTTGCTCTTACTGGGCAATCACCACCAAAGGAATGAAGCAGGTCCTAGCCTGGTCCCCAGTTTAATTCTTCCAATTAAATCACCTCTCACAATC
>NW_007728455.1:294881-296201 GCF_000696425.1 Galeopterus variegatus | reverse complement strand
GGAAGCTGCCTCCCAAGGAGGAAGGAACAGCTGGAAGCAGCGGGCCTTCATGTCCTCCTCCCCCTGGGCCTTCTTACACCTTCTCCATTGACCCACTGTTCAAAGTCCAGCTCACATACCACAAAACGCTCCACTCTTCTGTTCATCGTGGGGTTCTGTTCCTTGCAGGCAAATTAGTGTTGTGGAGTAATATATTTAAAGTGAAAGAAATCCCTGACTCCCTCCACATCCAGCTACTTCCTTTTCCCACTGGTTTCTGCATGTCTTTGAACAGTATTATTCAAGGAAGGGATATCTCTCTTTGCTTAAAGGCAACTGGGATAGTTAACAGTGAGAATGCTGCCTACCGTCATGGGTCAAACGTGATATGGATGATGTTGTTTAACCTTACAACATTCATATGGATTAAGTGCCACACCGTGTCCACTTTTCAGGTGATAAAACTGAGGCACAAAAGTTAAGCAATGTGCCTTGTTGAGTGGTGGAGCTGGGATTTGAACCTCTCGTTACTCACACAGTCAGGGGTTATAGAGCCCACATGAAAAGCTGCCTCCTTAAATAATCGGACTGTTACCCAAGCTGCTCCTTAGCTGCATTTTTTACCTCCTTCTTGCAGTTATTATTTAAACTTGGGCCTTGGGGGCCTTCTGGCCTCAGAGGGGAAAAGGAGGCTGAATGAGCTTAGGTGGGTTTCTGCAGAGTCAGACTGGCCCCACTCCAGTCCTCTTCTGGTTTTCCAAGCTGCCCGTCCTACTATCATACATGCCTCAGCTTCCACATTAATAGCTCCGGTTTCTCTTTGGGGGCAGAATCTCCCTTAAAGTGTTTACCTTCCTACAGGTCAAGGAAGAGCAGAGAACATTTGTACTTTCCTACTTGGGAAGCATTTCTCGTTTTCTACTCAGAACAACTATCTTGAAATATTCCCTTTGGGGCTGGGCAGAGCTCTCCTTTCAGCCTGGATATAGACATTCCATGCCTGTGCTCCAGGTCACTGAATTTATGTCAGATCAAGGGGCTATGTGCATTTTGCAGGGTAACAAGGGACCTCTTGGTTGCTGGAGGTAGTTGGTCCAGCTGGAATTGCTCCACTCTCTGCAGGAAGAGGTTCTGTTCCTTGAGAAATTCAGAATCCTTGACAGAAGCTTTCAAGTGATCCCTGTCTTTCCTTAGGCAGTTTCCTAGAACTTAGAGAATTCAATCTCTGAAGCAAACTTTAAGAAGGTTCCATTTGCCCTTTCTTTCTTCCTTCTGTTGACTTCCCTGGAGATTGAAAGCATCCTGAGGTTCCCTTTTAAAGACTGGTATTTCTGACATTAG
>NW_007728455.1:291451-293803 GCF_000696425.1 Galeopterus variegatus | reverse complement strand
AGATGCACAGAGAGTTCCTGAACTGGGGGTGGTCTGAGAGCATTCAAAGTGGCTTGGGAGAAATGGAAAAGGCTGCTGGCACCTGATGGATCCAGTCAAATGGCAATGAGGCTATCCTCATGAAGCTTGCATGGCAGGACATCCAAAGATCACATGGGGTTAGAATATTTCAGTGGGTGCCTGCATGAAAGCGAAAGTGTCTTGCAGCAGACAACTCCACCTTCCATGGAGCTGCAACACAGCTTGGCGGGAGATGCGGGGAGGGATGCAGGAGAGAGACCGCAATTGACTGAAAGGTGATTTTGCATCCACAGAAGACTGGGAGGTCAAAACAGAAATCACGTTGAGTTTTGGAAAAATATAGAAAGTTATAATTTGTGCACACCTGACTCTGTGACACTAGAGTGGTAGGCTAGCTCTAGTAAAGTGTGGATTTATTGAAAGAACCCAGAAGAATCTCATGGAAACAAAATTCAGAAAGTATATCTGGGATTCATGGGAATGAGAGAGCCAACAGGAAGCTACTGTCCGTGGCTCTGACTGTCCCTTATAATCAGTTTTTCTCTGGGACGTGGTGTCAATCTCTTCTTTGCAAATACCAAGACAGAGGCAGGCGGCTTCCTCTGCTGACTCATGGTCCCCATTTCTTCACAATTTGGAATATAGGTCTCTGCTGGTGCTCACTAAGATGCTTTCTCCACCTGACTTACTGGTCTTGTTACTGGCACCAAATCATTCCATTCTTTACGCCTTGTGATTGAAGGTTTTGAGAAGGAATCAGTTTTGGCACTCTTGTTTCCTGGGGTCATGCCCTTTAGGCCAGGAATCCATTCTGGCCCAGTCATGTGGGGTCAGAGGCTGAGAGGTCATGCAAATCAGACATGGCTGCTCAGGCCAGTCACAGCGTCAATGTTGTAAGGTTTGGATGTTTCCAGAGAAGAGAGCTTTGGGCCCAAAAGCTTGGCCCAATTTCTAATTCACTTTTATCAAAATTACTCCTGTATGTGTCTGATGCCCTTCTCTATATTGCTATTTCCTAGAACACAAGGGCTCTAATTGATCTCTGCACGCACCATCACATCCTTTGTGTGCCTTCTGCATTTGGAAGACTTTAGTAAATATTTGTCGAATGAATGCACATACCTGTACTTGTTCCCTGCTGTCTATTCCTTCATTTCTGAGTGAACAGTGTCCAGGCTAATATCTGAATATAAAAATTCCTGTTTCTGGGACATAGCAGGAGAGTGCCGTTCAAAATGACTAGATTAGAGAGTGACCCTTATATGGGTAAATTTCCTGACCAGGTTCTATAAAGAAACATCCTTATATTCACCATGAATAAAACATTTTCCCCAACAAATGAGCATCTTAATTTCTTGTTATCCTAGAGTCATCTTAACTGCCATGGGAACTGGCTGGAGACCACATTCAATCTTTGAAGCATTTAAGTGATAAATTAGAACTAATTTAAAGAACAGGAGCAAGTGATGCTCTATAGGGAGATAATTCCTAGTCTTCTCTTTTCAACACTTTGAATGATTTTTCTAAATTAATAGCTCCAAGTTTATTAGCAATCACTGCCTTGGTTTGCGTAAAGAAATTCAAACATTTATTTCAAGTTTCTCTGTGTGCTAATTAAAAGGGCTCTATTTAAACGGTAGAGCTGTCCTGATGCCAATGATAACCAATTAGCATCATAAAATGTTGAGCCCAAAGGGAGTTTATAGATCATTTAACACATCCTTTTCATTTTATAGGGGAGGAAACTGAAACTGATGCAGGGGATGTGACTTGTCACACATCTAGGTCCAGAGCCACAATTCCCACCCACCTGGGCCAGGGTTCTTCAGCCCAAGAAAATAAACACTAGTGTGGTCAGTTAGAGGTTGCTAGAGATGATTAACATGGGTAACACAAGGAGTCTTTAGCAGTATATGGCTAAATGCATGGAAGGAAAACCAGTCCTCCATCCTGAAGGAAAGATATGAGATGTCTCCATTCTCAGCAGTGTGTGTCCAGCCAAGGAAGCTCAGAGGCTGGGAGAGAAGCCCCACGAGCCTCCTAGGCTCCCTGGTATAATTATAGTGCCCAGTGAGTTCTGACCATGAGCCAGTCAGTTGGGAAAAACACATACTGTTTTGTTCTGATAGGACAACTGACACAGAAGACAGACTTCTGTGACCGGATGTATAGGGATTTCTCCCCATCGGCAAGTAAGTAACCAATTCTGCAGTGGACACCAACTGAATGTCCTGCAGTTCAATTCCGATACTATCTACCTGGAGATCCCACAGGTCGAGGGTCCGATCCCACAGGTTGAATGAAGGCTCAGTCCCCAAGACTGCCCCCCCC
>NW_007728455.1:289352-290972 GCF_000696425.1 Galeopterus variegatus | reverse complement strand
CCCCCCCCAACTTCTGATGCCAATCACAAGCTACAGGTTGTTTTAACTGTGCTTCTGATTGATTGGCTGTAAATTGGGGTCCCACAACCCCCTCCTCAGGTTTGATTAATTTGCTGAGTGGCTCACAGAATTCAGGTAAACACATTCAGTGGTTTATTATAAAGGATATTATAAAAGATATTACAAAGGATACAGATGAAGAGATGCATAAGGCAAGATAGGGAGGAAGGGACATAGAACTTCTGTGTCCTTCCTGGGCATGCCACCTTCCAGGAACTTTCATGTGTTCAGCTATCCAGAAGCTCTCCGAACCCTGTGCTCTTGGGTTTTTATGGAAACTCCATCATACAAGCATAATTGAAGCATGGATAACCATATAGAAATGTGATTGGTCAAAAAGGTATGATCTAACACTAACAGACTGGGTGGGGAAACACAGCAGGGCCTGGTTGCTCAGGTTCTTCTCAGCCTCTCTGTGCGGCATTACTTCCTCCTGGGTACGGGGTAGGTCCCTTTCTGGAATGGGGATCTTATGATCTACAATCAGATAAGATAGGGCGGGGAATTTCTTTATGGCTAGCTCTAAGACAGAAAGGCAGGGGAAGGTTAGAACAAGCCAGGAACCGTGGATGAAAACCAAGATATACATATTATAATATCACAGCCAGTCATCATATTCGATACTCAGTCCTCATGAGTTCGCTAAACCACAACCCAACTATGGGATCAGCATGATTACCTTCATTTCATAGATGAGGAGACAATTGGGACATTTGAGTGATCTTCCCAAGGTCACATACCAGTGTGACTTACTAGTATCTGAGCTAGAATTTACACTCAGGTCTTTCAAGACATCAAGCCTATGTTGTTAGGCAGAGATGACATTTGAGTAGAGACCCCTTTGGGAGACATTGGTGACAGCATTGGCCTCTTGAGGGAGTCTCATGCTATGTTCTGTGTGCTTTTAGATTGATGTGGATACCTGAGCCACTAAGAGAAAGTCTGCAAGCCTGGATCAGCCTGATCTGAACTGGTCTCTCAGCCCTGGGGAAAACCTTTATCACAAGTTCTGCCTCCAGCACTTTGGTAGGACAGAGTCAGCCTGGACTGGGGCCAGCTTCTATGCTTATTAACTCACATCCTTGTGGAGAGATTTTTCCATTTGCTCAGAAGATGAACTTTAGAATGCTAAAGCTGGAAGGACTATAGAGATCTGATGCAATCTCCACATTTTAAGAAGGAAGAAACAGGCCTGGTTTGTGTTTAGTTTATGCCGAGATGTAAGTGGTAAGAGACCATCGTGGCTAAGAGTAACAGGTTTGTGCAGAGCCTGGAAAAATATAATCCTTTTTGGCTGGTTCCCCTTTTAGCTGCTTGTCAGCTAGCTGAGTACTCATTTCTTGCTTGTTGGTCCGACAACACTAATCAAGTGCACATTTTATGGGGGGTAGGGAGTGGAGAGAGCACAAAGAAACTAGAAGACATAGAGAGCACATGGGTAGAGCTCCACCTGCCTAAGCAGCTTTAAGGGTTCTGGCCAGGGGCCTGGGGACCCCTATCTAGACTTTTCAAGCTCCTCTGAAATCCTGTTCTAATTTAGTGTGAAGCTAAAGAACTGCT
>NW_007728455.1:287472-288907 GCF_000696425.1 Galeopterus variegatus | reverse complement strand
CTAGACTTTTCAAGCTCCTCTGAAATCCTGTTCTAATTTAGTGTGAAGCTAAAGAACTGCTATGACCAGCCTTGTAACCCAGAGGAAGGAGCTGTATAAAATAAGAAGGTTGGACTCATCTACATTAGGTACAAACCATTGCAGATCTCAGTGGGATCTCTCTGCCCCTTTGGCTCCATTCTGGGAGTTCAAAAAATCTTAACTAATCCTTACAACAACCATATGAGGTGAGAACTATAATTATTCCCATTTTGCAGACAAGAAACAATGTGGCAGGTATGGTACCAAACCCCAGAGACGCTAAGAGACTTGCCCTGGGGCATTGAGGTAAGTCTAGGGTTCAAAGCCAGTGGCCAGGTGCTTAACCATGACACTGTTGCTTCTAGATCAGTGTCAGAAGCTCTTTCCAACCCCATCACTTTTTGGTTTTGTGACTAAGTATGGGGAAGAGGTTCCCCCAAGTACTCACATTAATGAGCAGTTTACTGTTGTGGGCAACTAGGACTTAATCCTCTAGGAGACTGTCTAGAACCCACTTTGTAGTTGTTCCAACCCAGTGTGAGGATGCTTGGATATTTAGCCACCACTCCCTCTCATCCGTGGTCAAGGGCTGNTTGTGACTAAGTATGGGGAAGAGGTTCCCCCAAGTACTCACATTAATGAGCAGTTTACTGTTGTGGGCAACTAGGACTTAATCCTCTAGGAGACTGTCTAGAACCCACTTTGTAGTTGTTCCAACCCAGTGTGAGGATGCTTGGATATTTAGCCACCACTCCCTCTCATCCGTGGTCAAGGGCTGCACCTGTGAGCATCCACCTCTGGCCTGCCTTGGGCATACAAGGGCCAAGCATGTCCCCCACACTAAGAGCAAGCCCCCGTGAAGAGAACTGCAGGTGCTTGCAGGAGAAAGTCAACAGTGGGTAAGGTATGAGTGCCACGGGAATCTGAACTGAGGATAGACAGTGTCCTTGACACTTATGCTAGAGTCCATTATTGGTCAGCTGGAAGTCTGCTCCTCTTCTCAGGGCTTGCAAATTTATGGCTACAGAACACAAATGGAAATTAGATATAAATCATGGGCCACAATAATATGTTGAACTTTCAGAATGAGAAAACAAATCTATGGTTACTAGAGATGGGAAAGGGGGAGGGAGAGAGGGGTTGGTGACAAATTGGGTAAAGGGCACAATGTATAATTACAATTTATAATAATGAATATGCTAGTAATATTGATATGATCATCACATATTGTACACAAATAGTGATGGTCAATGCTGTATCCCAAAAATATGTATTATCAATTATGCTTCAATAAAAGAAAAAAAAAGATATAAATCATGGTTGGATTCAAGTTGAGATGGCTCTTTTGGTTGCAAATAATGGAACTCATCCTGAGCTAGCTTTGGTTAAAAGGGGACTTGACTGACTCATGTAA
>NW_007728455.1:284558-287335 GCF_000696425.1 Galeopterus variegatus | reverse complement strand
CTGCCTGGAAAAGTCATGAAAGTAGATGCCAGCTCCCATTTTCCATACGTGGTGGGGGCAAAGAGTAGAGAGCAGTTGCCCTAAAAAAGGAGGGTGAGGTTCCCAGGAGAATAGAGGGCTGCTGAGTAGACAAAACATGTCTGCTCAGAAATAAAACAGCAGTCTCACAGATTACCCACTGAAGCAAAGGTCAAATTTGATTCTATGTTTAAAAAGCACCTTATTACCGAAGTAAAAAAAGGAAACGAAGGGGAAATGAAGTCATCTTTAATTTTATTAGCATCGAAATCTCACTGGCATTGATTGTCCCTACAGCACATGTATAGACCAATGTTGCAGAGAACACAGCTGAGGAAATGTGGTTCAGAGACGCTGAATCTAGAAGGTTCTTGCTTCCCTGTCCTCTTCAGGCCCTGCTTAAGTCAGATTTTACTCAGACCTGGGTGGAGGCTTTTCCTGTTTATGATCTATGATCATGTGCCAAAAATCAGGAGGTGATGATTCTTGGGTCTTAATTCTTATGATAGACAGTTGCTCCAAAAATTCAATGAAATAATTTAGCGACCGTGCTTTAAAAGAAACGAAAATAAGACTCACATTTGAGAAGGTATCATTAGTCGCCTTCTGCCCTCCGGTTCTTACCCATCCAACACATACTTACAGACGCCTGGGCGCCAGGCCTGCACTGGGATACAGCAAGGAGCCCTCTCCTGCGGCTGCTCCTGGTCTGCAGAGCCGGCTGCCCCAAGGCGGGTTAGGGTCCCGCCTCCTCCCAGAGCCCGTCTCCCTCCTCCCCACGCCTCCCGTCGGCCGCGCTCCCTCTCCACTCGTCACCAGCTCCTGCTCAACCAGGGACACTAACTCCGTCGCAGACCTCCGCCGGCCAGGCCGGGGCCACATACCCTCGGCCCCTTTGGCGCCTGGCTCCGCGTCGGAGCACCCGCACTAGCCGGGTTTGAGCTCACCGTCGGCGGGGGGAATGGCCCGGGTCGCCCCGCAGGTCCCGGGGTGAGGCCGCGCGCTGACGGGGCGCAACAGCTGCAGGTGGCCGATGGCTGTCCCCCGAGCTGTTGAAGCGGCGCCCCCTCGCAGGTAGCTCGGCCACCTCCCGGCGCGAGCGCGGNGCGGACCCGGGGCTCTGCGGGGCGCGCGGGCGCTCGGAGGTGCGCGCCCCGGACCTCCCTTCCCCGATCCTTCCCGCGGGAGAGGGTGGGCGAGCAGGAAGGGGGCGCGGGCAGGGACCCCCTCTGTTCTGTGCCGTGTTCGTCCCGCGGCCACCTCGAATTTTTCTGTCAGGCCGGGCGTTCCTGAGCCGCACGGTCTCCCGCGACGAGCAGAATGAATGATTCCTGCTGCCTTTCTTTCTGATCCTCTTCAGTCCTGCCCCATACCCGGCCCCTCCGAGGGTTACTGGGCTGCATGTGACCCACGTCACGGCTTTGGGGGCCTTAAACTCATCTCTGAAATTCTTTGATCACTGGCTCATTGTCCCATAAATCCCTCCACATAACTTAAGTTTTCTGGGCCTAATTAGGCAGACGTGCTTTACATTTCTGTGGCGCTTTTCAGACGTTAAAGGTTTCTGGGCTGGCCCGTGGCTCACTCGGGAGAGTGCGGTGCTGATAACGCCAAGGCCCCGGGTTCGGATCCCATATAGGGATGGCCGGTTTGCTCGCTGGCTGAGCGTGGTGCTGACAACACCAAGCCAAGGGTTAAGATCCCCTTACCGGTCATCTTTAAAAATAAAAAAAAATAATAATAAAGATTACTGATAAGAGCAGTTATTTAGACTTTTTACATGACTGAGACCTGTACTTGGGCCTTCCACCCTCAATGGCTCTCTGAATTCAGTTCAGCAAAAGACTCCCTTAGAGACTTTTTTTTAAAAGAGAGCACATTCTAAATCAAAGAACTCATACCTCCGTAGTATTTGGATTAAATTCTGAAGACTGACTGACTTCATTTTGGGCATAAACAGTGCATGGCTGCCTGCAGTGCGTGACGGTTTCGTCGGGAGCCTGAGTGACGGCCCCGCGGCTGATCCGCTGCTGAGGTGGAGGACGCCTCTCCCTCCCCCTCGCTGGAGGTTCCAGCTCTGCTCCTTCCTTCCCGGATCTTCTCTGCACCCTTCCCTGCTCCTTCCCGCCTGGTTCCCAGGGTAGGTGGGGCGGAAACTGGAGGCCTGGGGCTGCTGTGACTGTGAATTTGAGGGGGAAAGCGTGAGTTGCAGGGCACGGCAGTGAGAGGGCGGTGAATGGCCTTGGGGGACAGATTGGGTGGTGCCCGGGGAGGAGCCAGTGATCCAAGTGGTCAGTGTAGGGTGATGGGACCCCATGGCTTTGGGGTCAGGTGGACTTGGGCTTTAGTTGGATGCCAGCATATATTCTCAGAGTGACCTTGGGGAAGTTAACTTTACTTCTCTGGTTCCTGATTTTGCCTCTGTAAAACTGAGATAATAATAGTTTCTTCAGGGAGACTTGAATAAAATACTACGTAAGACTGCCTAGCAGACTGAGAGTCACTCGAAAAACACTCATATCTGTCTTTTCCTTCTTATTATCTCCTTTCCTCCTCATCTTTTCTTCCCCATCTGTGCGATTAACTTGGGTAAGAGCCAGTGGGTTAGATATCCATCTAGGGTTAAAGGATATGGATAAAGGAAATTTATTGAATAAAGAATTCCATAGCATGTACTTTAACATATATACTGTCCTTTGTCCATGGCTCTTTTGCATGAAAAATATTGGGTACCAAAGTCTTACCAAAATCTACTTTGG
>NW_007728455.1:275600-283558 GCF_000696425.1 Galeopterus variegatus | reverse complement strand
GAAACTGGAGGCCTGGGGCTGCTGTGACTGTGAATTTGAGGGGGAAAGCGTGAGTTGCAGGCCACGGCAGTGAGAGGGAGGTGGGTGAATGGCCTTGGGGGACAGATTGGGTGGTGCCCGGGGAGGAGCCAGTGATCCAAGTGGTCAGTGTAGGATGATGGGACCCCATGGCTTTGGGGTCAGGTGGACTTGGGCTTTAGTTGGATGCCAGCATCTATTCTCAGAGTGACCTTGGGGAAGTTAAATTTACTTCTCTGCCTCCTGATTTTGCCTCTGTAAAACTGAGATAATAATAGTTTCTTCAGGGAGACTTGAATAAAATACTACGTAAGACTGCCTAGCAGACTCGAAAAACACTCATATCTGTCTTTTCCTTCTTATTACCTCCTTTCCTCCTCATCTTTTCTTCCCCGTCTGTGTGATTAACTTGGATGAGAGCCAGTGGGTTAGATATCCATCTAGGGTTAAAGGATGTGGATAAAGGAAATTTATTGAATAAAGAATTGCATAGCATGTACTTTAGCATATATACTGTCCTTCGTCCATGGCTCTTTTGCATGAAAAATATTGGGTACCAAAGTCTTACCAAAATCTACTTTGGGATAGTTGGAAGAACATTTTCTTGAGTAGCCAGATGTGTGATGTGAATTTAGGTTTACCCTTATCTCCTTGGGTGATTCAGGCTGTTGCCTTGAAGGATCTAATTGTCAGAGACTTAGGTGAGCTCTGCTCTCAGTCCTGGAAGGTCAGAGGGTGACATGTCCTCAGCTTGGCATGTCTCATCACAGTGAGAAGTCACCTTTGGTTAAAAGATATTGTCTTAGTAAAAACATCTTTAGCATACATGCCTAGTATATCTGCATTTGTAAATCATACATGAGCACTACTTTCACTAGCCACTTTCTCAAGGTACAGCGTTCACTCAGCACTAGACCCACGTTATCAATTGTACATACTATGGAGTCCAGTTTTATACTTCGATGCACGTATGCAATGTGTGGTGATCAAATTGGGGAAATTAGCATATTCATCATTGCAAAAATTTATCATTTCTTTGTGATGAGAGCATTCGAGCTTCTCTCTTGTAGCCAATTGAGAACACACAATAAGTTATAGTTAATTATAGATGCCTAGCACTACTGTATACCACTAGAACTTATTTTTCCTATCTCGTGAGTGGCTCTCTGCCCATGGGGATCCAGTTGGTGAGTCGTTCATTTGCTCCCTAAATGTTCATCGATAATTTCTTGCCATACGCAAGTGTACTTCAAAAAGTTCATGGAAAAATGGGATTAAAAGAAAATATGAATCTTTCCATGAACATTTTGGAGACTCCTCATATACATCAACAAAACAAATAAAAGCAAAACCGGAGCTTCTCCTACCAGGTTTCCCATCTCAATAAATAGGTATTATGCCAGAAACCTGGAAATTAATCTGAATTGCCCCTTTGTCATCTCCCTCCTCCCTATCCTACTTTCTAAATATCTCTCGAACTCAGTTCTCCCTTTCTCTGGTTCCCCGCATTCCACCACCCCTTCAAGTCTCCTTTTTAGCCAGAGTCATCCCCTAAATTGTAGTCTGATCTTGTCATTTCCTGTCTGATTCCNTACTTTCTAAATATCTCTCGAACTCAGTTCTCCCTTTCTCTGGTTCCCCGCATTCCACCACCCCTTCAAGTCTCCTTTTTAGCCAGAGTCATCCCCTAAATTGTAGTCTGATCTTGTCATTTCCTGTCTGATTCCTCTCTAGCTCTCTTTGGGCAGAGTGCAAACTTTTGTTTTCTAAGGCCCTCATCTCTTGAGTGCCTGCTATATGCCTTGCACTGTTCTAGGCACTGAGAATTAGGCAGTGATCAAGACTAACACAGGCTTCTTATCTCAAAATCTTATATTTTGTGTTGGGTGGTGTGGTATTGGGGCTGGATAATAACCAAGAAAGGAAATAAAGAGGGCAATTAGAAATCATGATAAGGGCCTTGAAAGGAGTAGCCAGGCACTGGCGTGTGTGCATTCGCTGGTGTGTGTGAGGGCATATAACCAAGAAAGGAAATAAAGAGGGCAATTAGAAATCATGATACGGGCCTTGAAAGGAGTAGCCAGGCACTGGCGTGTGTGCATTCGCTGGTGTGTGTGAGGGCATTTTTAATGGAATAGTCAGGGAAGGCCTTGCAGATGGACACAGTGGCATTTGCCCTCTCACCATTTGCCGTTGCAGCCTCTCACCTGGTTGTCCCCTGCTCACACTGTGCTCAACCAGACTGGACCTTCAGTTCCTTGTGTTCACCTTTCTCCCTTCTCTCTTGTCTCTCCTCTCTTTTCTCTCTTCATCTCTGCTCTACACTCAGGTCTTTCCAGAAGCCACTGCCTTGCCTGAAGCCCTTTACCCTATCTCCTCAATGTAACTGTTTAGGGTGGGAAATCCTATTATGGTAATTGAAAGATGGGGCCTTGAAGAGGTGATTAGATTCTGAGGACCATACCCTAATGAATGGAATAATAATGGTGGTCATGGATGTGGTTCTGAGAGCTTTAAAAGGAGAGCCCATGAGAGTCTCTCTTTCTGCTCTGCCATTCTCACCGTGTAAGACACTGTGTCGCTGAAATCACCACCAAAGAAATCCCTCACCATAAGTGTTCCCTGGACTTTGGACTTCCCAGCATCTGAAACTGTGAGCAATAAATTTTGTTTTCTTACAAACTACCCAGTTTCAAGTATTTTGTTATAATCAGCAGAAATGGACTAATACAGTGCTCAATAAATAGTAAACCAAACAGAAACCAAAACAAACAAAAAACCAAAATCAAACAGAAAATCAGAAACGTGTAGTTTGGAAAAAGGAATGAGAACCAATTCTGAGGTGGATATAATAAATAATCACCCTCTGGAGAAATTGCAGAGCAATATAAATGTTCACCTTCCACAGCAAGTATTATACCTACCTTACCACCAACCTCCAGCCTCCGTTCAACCATTTCGCCTTTCGTTTAAGCATGCAAAACCAGGAAGTCATCTTTGATTTTTGTTCAGCCTGTTTTGTTTCACTAATACTGAAATTGCACCTTTTCCTTCTCTGGAAGTAGGGTTCAACTTTCTTTTTCCAGGATCCAATTTCACTCCTGTTTCCATTTGCTCTTTATTGTTATTTTGAGACACTTATGAGGAGCTGCAAAATATGGGGTCAACTTAGAGGTAACTGAGGACACAAACTGGCTTCAGGCTGTCAAACCAGTAGTTTTTAACCTGCTTCCTTGTTTTTCTCCTGAGGCAGTGGAAATTTCTGGCCACCAGCTGAGGCTGGGATTGATCTAGTGCCAGAGAGGTGAAATGTGGGAAAATATAGCGGTATTGTTTATTAATGTTACATAGCCATTCTCAGCAGTAGATTTTATGATTTAGAAAATATTTCCTGGTTTTGAAAACTTAACAATACAGCCTCTAAGTCTGTCAAAAATTGGGGTGGGGGGATTCAGTAATGGGAAATCTAGGAGGATAAACTCAGATAGCTAGTGAGTTTGTAATTGCTTGTTTCAACTTCAAGGCCTTAGCTGTACATTCTAGTTTTATTGGGTTTAATTATTAATGTCTGTTTAGACTTGAGACGAGAGTGCTTATGCACATCCTGGAGAGTATAGGGACCATATTCATCTCTATATCAACTTTATTTCTTGATGAAACCACTGGAATGGTGGTTGGGAAAGCTTGGTTTTTGTCCTATCTCTGTTTCTAACTAATTGTTGACTTTACATAAGTCCTTTAAGCTTCTCTAGGTCTGAGTTTACTCAACTGTAGAATGGGAGCTATGCTAGGTCAGTTTAGTTTGGTTCAATAAATGCTTGCTACCTACTTGTTTTAGGCCAAGTTCCCTAGAGAAAGTGTGAGACAGGGATTCTTGTGCAAGTGAATCATCGAGCAATTTCTCCCAGGAGAGAATGTAAGGAAGTGAGGGAGGCAGGATAGGGCAGGAGAAGAAGCCAAGCAAAGATGTGGTTTCAGCTGATGTAATCTCAGCCTGATCCCAGAGGGGGCTCTGGAGCATGAATGGCAGCATGGAGTTCTACATATTTCATACATCTGTTTCAATCAGTTGTTGGCTGCGGGTTGCCCTCCAGGCTAGGGGGTGTGATTTCACTGGAATTTCTGGATAAGGCAATGCAGCATCTGAAGTGTGGGTGCACCAGCCCATTAAAAGGGTTTTGAATGGGGGCACCAATAGCATCTATTGTACCATCTGTGTTCCTGTGCTAGGCACTGGAGAGGTGAAGATACAAAAGATATTGTCCTTGATCTTAGGAAACTCATGGAACAGTGCAGAAGATAGATAACAAAAACAAGTACTTTCAATACAACATGTTAAGTGCTAGGATAAAGAAATATGCAGTGCTGTAGGAGCAAAGAGGAGAGACAGATATTGCAGTCTGGGTTCCCCCAAACAGATAAACGTGCAGGAATTTTATTAGGGAGTGTTCTTGGGTCAACTTCTGAGGAAGAGGAAGGAAAGGAGGAGAAAGGAAGGAAGCTGGATTGGGAAGAAAGAATGAGAAGTCAAGCTGAAATGTGGTCTCAGTGGGAGCCTCAGCTGGACTCGAGGGGACTTTGAAGATTCTGGGGGCTCTCTTCCAGCAGCATTCATGGCAGCCATGGTACCAAGTCCTTTATTCCTGAAGGAGAATCAGAGTGCCGTTTCACAGAATCCACCATTTGCATCTCTTGGATCCACTTCTTCATGTAAATTCTGGGAACAGTGCCTGGGTGATAATCTTCATGTTCCTCCCTATTCATTGTAGATCCTCTTACCCTCAACTGGCGCCTCTGATGGTGTAACTCAATCTTCATCCCAAGGTGTCTGAACCCTTGTCAACATGCTCTTCTGGGGCCAGGGTGGCTACACTTAGTTGCTGCCAAGGAAGTACCAAGAGGCATCTACGAGGATCACGTCGCACCCAATGCATTCCTTGTATCCCCATTACCTAACAGCAGTCTCACCTCCTCCTGCTGGTTCAGGGTCAGTTTCCCTGACAAATATAGAAGAAACGTTCTTGCTTGGTAAATCCTTGATATAAGGAGACCAAACATCCAGGCAGAACCTACAGCCTGTCATGTAAAGGGAATCTTGCTGCTCCCTGGTGGAAGCATTCCCCTTTGGAAACCAAGATCTTTGAGACCGTTTTCCATATTTATGGGGACAGGGGCACAAATTCCTTAAGTGGGTCACTGAGAGTGATGGTAAATGAGGCCACTCCTGATGTAACCTCTTGGTTCTCAGACCCATAGAATCTACCTCCCGTAGACACAGCACCATGTGAACATCTTTCATTGAAAGTATGTATTATGTTCTAGAGGATGGAACCCCAACCTGATAGGGTATTGCTTCTGAGCTGGTGATTTAACTGTACCTTCATCAGGCTGTTCCAACACTCTATCAGGCCTGCAGCTTTGGTGGTGCAGCATGTGATAGGACCAGTGGATCTCATGGTCTTAGGCCCATTCCCATACCTCCTTGGGAGTAAACTGAGTCTCTTGTTACTTGGATGTTACTTGGCATCCCACGTTGTTGGATCAAATAGCCATGAGCCCTCAGATAGTGGTGTAGCTGACCAGGCAAGGGGGAAGAAAGGCAAATATATGCCTAGAATATGTGTCTATTTTTAATCACGATGAACCACTGGCCATTCAAAGAAGGAAGGATTTCACTGCAGTGAACTTGTCACCAAGTGGACAATTGGTCTCCTCAGGTGACATATTGGGGACTGGGTGCTGGTCTCTGTTGGAGGCATGTTGCCCTCTGCAGCAGCAGTAGCCAGGAAAGCTTTGGTAAGAGGCAGCCCATACTATTGGGTACAGGCATACACTTCACCCTGCCACCATGGCTACTTCATCATGCCCCCATTGTGCCAACATAGGGGTGGCAGATGATAGAGGCTGGCTGATGTCAACTGGCCAAGTCATGTTGTCTGCTTGGTTGTTAAGTGCCTATTCTGTAGTGATGTTGTCTTCATACATCTATTCTCCTTGTCCCTGATCTTTCAGTCTTTCTCATTCTAGGCTCCTGGTCATCTGGATGGTCCATTTGCTACTACCTATGAGTCTTTATATAGTCTAACCTCAAGCCACTTCTCTTTCCACAGAAAGCAGATAATTAGGTGGACCACCCAGAGTTCTCTCCATTTGGAGGATTTTCCCTCACCAGCATTTTTCATGGCTACCCCTGTGAAGAGCTGTAATAAGTCTGGCATCCACTTTTAGCCGGCACCCATAGGATGAAGCCGATGCCTCTGAGAATGAAGCTCAGGTGTTTTGCTCCTCCATCAGCTGGTGGTAAAGGACCCCCCCTGGAGCCATAGGTGTGAGCCGAGGGCAAGGTACTGGCTCAAGAGCTGGCATCCACTTTTAGCTGGCACCCATAGGATGAAGCCGATGCCTCTGAGAATGAAGCTCAGGTGTTTTGCTCCTCCATCAGCTGGTGGTAAAGGACCTCCCCGGAGCCATAGGTATGAGCCGAGGGCAAGGTACTGGCTCAAGAACGGTGGATGACATGAGATCTGGGTCCATCTCATCTGGCATCCACTTTTAGCCGGCACCCATAGGATGAAGCCGATGCCTCTGAGAATGAAGCTCAGGTGTTTTGCTCCTCCATCAGCTGGTGGTAAAGGACCCCCCCTGGAGCCATAGGTGTGAGCCGAGGGCAAGGTACTGGCTCAAGAACGGTGGATGACATGAGATCTGGGTCCATCTCATGTGGCTTGTTTGTGCCTTCTGGTCCTCTTCATGCTCCCCTTCATCCCTTTATCTCTGCTTTCACCACCTGCCATGGCAATTCTGTCATGTCTGCCTCAGTTAGAGTGGCCATCGCATTTTTCATGCTTGTACAGCCACCCTAGCAGTAGTTCAAACCATTTCCAGGAATCTTTGGCAGGGCGTTATACCCTGTATCCCTGGAGAGTGCTCCCAAACCTCTAAACTCTCCAATATCCACCTTTATGCTCCTGCCCCTTCATTAGGTGCCTTCAGCCCCAAGTGTATTCTCCGAGCTTCTGGCTGTACATTCTGGGTAGCTCCTTCCTACCATATCAAGCTCAACGTGTCCCCACACAGGTTATGTTGTAACTTAATGCTTGTTTTTGGTCTTATGGCTAGGAGGAGAAATGGGGTCATATCTTTAGGGGTCACATGTTGTCTTGTGGGGAGAGGCCTCTGCATCCTCTTTAAGCAAAGGGGCAGTGCCAGCCTTAATAGTGGAATGGGCCACTTCTGCAGGCTCGGAGGGCTCAAGGGGGTCTAGGGACTCAAGATGTTTGAATGCATCACCCAGATATTCTCATTCCATATGACAGGGCCTCACTTTTGTCTAACCATGGCCTTGTCCTTGTCAGAGTAAGCCTGTCTTAGCTGGAATTTGACTTTGGAGCTCAACTATTCTGATGATTAATTCCTGGGTCTGAGTCTCAGCTTCCTCTGCCCTCCTGCTGTAGGAGATAAGGAGTTTGTATGCTACCATGGCTGCGTCTGGCTTTCACACTTAGCTTGTAATTGTCAACTCTTCTCTCCCACCTTTTCCTTATCTTTTTCCAAAGCTTCATTCAAGCGGAGCAATAGACACTCAATTCCATTGTCCTCATAACTACTGTTTGCCCTATAGTTTTCATAGCTTGCTATTTCATAGCCAGGCTAATGTGTTCCCTTCTGCTCTTGCACTATATCACTGCACCACCAATGAAATTTTAATAATCATTGCTAAGGCTTTCTGTGATGCACCTATCCCAGTGATGGAGTCTTAATTGCCATTGGGATCATAGGTGGTCCAGCTACAAATTCCATCCTTGCACCTGCTTTCTTGGTACCAGTTGTCACAAGTTGGGATCCTGGGGAAGCAGAATCTGAGATAGAACTTAGCATGCAGGAAGTTTATTAGAGAGAACTCTTAGGATCAACCCCCGTGGAAGGGGAAGGAAACAGTC
>NW_007728455.1:272209-275163 GCF_000696425.1 Galeopterus variegatus | reverse complement strand
CAGGAAGTTTATTAGAGAGAACTCTTAGGATCAACCCCCGTGGAAGGGGAAGGAAACAGTCTTGGGTAGATGGAGAAGATAAGTTGCAATTCAGTTTCAGTACAAACCTTGGCCACCCCTCTCAGGAGTTTTAAAGAGCGAATGATCCTTCTGAGCTGTTCTAAGTTGAGGTGAGAGAACACAGCCTTTATACACCCATGTTGGATTTGTGGGCCACCCCAGGAAGCAGGTGTGGCCTTGGGCAAGGTAGCATTCTTTAGCAGGGTCAGTTCTTGAAAGAGGATGATGATATAAAGTGGAATAGTCATTGTGTAACAAATTTACTGACCTATACTTTTTAAAATTTTCCCCTAGCATCTTTTTATAGTGAAAGCTATGTGGAGCTCAACATCATAGAAGTTTCCTCTGAGCTATCTCTTCAATTAAAATTTCAATCCAGCAAGCCACAGGCATTATTTTTTCTGGCAGCTGGGAAAGATGACTATTGTATAATAGAACTTCTATGTGGAAACTTACAGGTACGATTTTTAAAAATCTTTAAAATATATAAACATTCAACTACCCGAGAGGAAAAATGGTGAGAGAAAAAGAGAATAAAATAGCTATACGTGTTGATTACTATTATTTCACCAGAATAAATTGACGTGCCATTTGTATATGTTGGGTTCCTCTTCATTTTTACCAGCATATCTTAAATATATTAACTCTAAAATTTTCTGACTTTAATATGTAATCTATAAGTGTAGGAAGAGTTTTCACATCCAAATTTCTTTCTCTGTCTCTATTTTGTGAAGGGCCCCATTGTTTTCAATAAAACACTTTGAAATGAGAAGTGAGATTAGTTAATTATGATTCTTTCCCTTTCAGTGAGAGTGAATTTGGGTGCAGGTGAACAAGAGCTCCTTTCTGAACAAAGAGTTCATATGGATGACTTGGTTTGGCATTCGATGGAACTATACTATGTTAAGGAGAATATTTCTTTGGTTATTGATAAACACTGTAAAATAACTGGCCAAATGGATGGTGGGATGCATAATTTGAACATTCAACAATGAATTTACATAGGAAGCCGATGTCCCTTACTGAGAGGGAGAGCTCCCCAATTTCCACGGATGTATGGAGGGTGTGGTATTTAACCAGAAAGAGATCCTTCTGTCCCTTAGATCTTACCCTGGTTTTAAGAAGGTTTATGAGATGTCAGTAGGATGCAATGAGGAGTTTTTTTGCAGGGGAGAATGAAGCCATTAGTTTCTTTAGCTCCANTAGGATGCAATGAGGAGTTTTTTTGCAGGGGAGAATGAAGCCATTAGTTTCTTTAGCTCCAGATCCCATGTCACCTTTCCAGAATGTAAGGTGCAAGAGGAAGGGCTATTGGAATTTGCTTTGCAAACTGGAACTCAACAGGCCTTGCTTTTATTTCAGTCTGGTAGAGAAGGACATTTTGTTTCTTTGGAAATAGATGAAGGTCTTTTGAAGGCTCATGTAGGAAGGAATAAAGTAAAATGCAGCATTCTTCTTTCAGCTTAGTTGTTGACAACAAGTGGCATGTTATTNTGGGAGAGCCATTAATAGTTTTACACATGAAAATTTAAGAGATGCCAACATTTTCTACATGCACAGGGGTCATTGAAAGTCTTGGTTTGTTCTGAGAGCAAGTGATGGAGAGCTGGTTAGTAATAGAGGGGTGTTACAGTTCATAGCTGATCCTTAGGACTTTGAAGTGGCCAACAGAACTGGTGTGGTTGTGCAACAGGGTGGCATTGTTCTGATTACACAGAGTAACTTGTCAGTGGAGGTTAATGGGGAAATGGCATGAAATGGAGACCTGCTATGATGTCACTTGTCCACCTCAATTTGGCCAGATTCAGCGGCCNATAAAGTAAAATGCAGCATTCTTCTTTCAGCTTAGTTGTTGACAACAAGTGGCATGTTATTCAATTCAAATTCATGGGAAGGTATCTGGACCTGATGGTAGATGATCAAGGAGTAAGGACATTGCTGTCTTTGCAAAGCAAGCCTTTTGTACCTGCAAGTCCCCTCTTCACAGGGGGTCTTGATATCCAAAGGCAGGAAGAAGTAAAGAGGTTAGGACTTGCCTCTGTGCCTAAGAAATCTGCTTGAGGAATCTCTTTCAAGGGGTGCTTAAGAAACTTGAAAGCCAACCCAGAAAAGAGAGCATGAAGGCATGCCCTTGTTTTCAAAGACATTTCTGCTGGGTGTAAAACTAAGAGTATCAATAATGCAAATCATTCCGTAACAACAATGGAAAACCTGATTCAGTCAGAAGTATCCCTTTCCACTGCTGTTCCTGTGGCTGTCAAGCCTTTTCTTCAAGATATAAGTAGCGATTTCTTGATTTTGAATAACTTGGAGGTCCAAGCAGGTGGACAAGCCTTGCTTGAATAAAGGCATATGAAAGTAATGAGGAATTTAAGGATTTGGGTATCCATCATTCTCAAATACTATTTAAAATAGAGGAAATGCCTATTCATGGGCTCCTTCAATTAGATATTTCACCTGAGCAAGAAATGGAGAAGGCTTTTACTATGTTAGATTTGTGGCAAGGAAAAGTTTGGTATGTCCATGATGTTTCAGAAGAATCTATGGACTATTTCACATTTTTGGTCTCTTCCATTAGCAAGATGGAAATGGCATTATATCTGCAAGAACGTGTACCACATGTGTTTAACTTTATTGTCATTCCAGTAAATGATCCCCCGCACTTTAAGCTGCCAGAAGGAAACTTGCTTCTTCTGTTTGAGAACTCTAAGAAACGACTGACCCTGGATATAATATATGTTTCAGACCCTGGCACAGATTCTTTGAGTCTTAGTTTTTCAGTTTTTGGCAACTTCAATTCAGATGCTGGGTTTTTAGAAAATGCCAATGATCCTGGGAGAGCCATTAATAGTTTTACACATGAAAATTTAAGAGATGCCAACATTTTCTACATG
>NW_007728455.1:268540-271083 GCF_000696425.1 Galeopterus variegatus | reverse complement strand
TGCAGCTAGAAAATGTTACAGACACTTTAAATATAAAGCTAACATAGAAGGAAAAATCAGCGAAGAGCTGATGTTTCCTGTTACTTGTACAATGGCTGAAGTTTACACTTCAGCAAAACGTTCCTCTAGAGATCAGTAAAACAAACAAGCCAGTACTGAAATCTGATCATTTGCAGGCTGCGACAGAGGGTGTGGAAGTAACTGAGAGGGAACTACATTTTAAGTTACTGACCCCACCTAAGAAAGGAAAATTGCTACTTGGCAATAAAGTTCTAAACACAAACTCAATCTTTAGCCAAAAAAATATTATGGACTCTAAGTTGTGAACCTCAGGAGAGGCCAAAGGAAGACTCACAGGATACTTTTAGGTATTTGATTGTTGCAAAACACATAGAATCAAAAGATTATACTTTCAGAATAAACATTAAAGCAGATAAGATGTGAATTATTTTAATTAACATAGGATTATTTGTAAAAGAAGAGAAATTAATCACAAAACCAGAATTATTTGTTCAAACCTTATACAATCAGATTTTCCAATATAAATTCACCAAGAGCCCTCAACATGGGAAGCTGAAACTGATTAGCTTTTCAGATTCTCAGGAAAGCTATGACAATATCACAACTTTCACTAATCAAGACATAGTGGGTGAATGGCTGATGTATAATCATGATGACTCTGAGACCGAATGTGATGAATTCTTCATTGTGGCCTCTGCCGAAGGACCTGGTAGAGACGGAATGGATCTGGACACAGAGCATTTGTCTACAGACATCAAAGTCACCATTTCCATTGTGTTAAAGAATAACGAGAAACCAGTGCGTGTGGTAGATAAGGTCTTTCATGTTGTGTGGAGTGGCCAGCGCTTATTGACCCAGGCAGATCTCTGTTACCATGACCCTGACTTAGATTTTGATGATGCGCAGTTGCTGTACACGTGGCAGGGCATCCCCAATAGGGATTTGGTGTGAGCCAGTGACCCCACTCAGAAACTCTACCAGTTTAGGCAAGAGGACCTGCGCGAAGGGTGTGTGCTCTTCAGACATTGGGGTGCAGAGTTGGCTCGCTTCATGCTGTTTGTGACAGATGGCATCCACTACACATCATCCCTTCACGAGGTCAATGTGTCAGACACTTACGTCCAGATAGCCAGCAACACAGGGCTGCTCATGCAGAGAGGAAAAGACGGCAGCCTTACAGCAGCCAACCTGAGCGTCACGACAAACCGGAATGTCAGAACAGACCATGAGATCGAATTCCACATTGTGGGGCCCCCAAAGCATGGCAGAGTCCTGGTCAACAACTCAGTGTCCCACTCATTTTCCCAGCATCTCGTGAAGCAAGGATGCATGATTTATAGGCACCATGGCGGTGGCAACTTTGATGTGTTTAACCTGACAGTGAAAGTTAAAGACACATACTTAGAAGTGGGAATCTATGTTGAAGCGTGCTTGAAAGGTCACCAACATCACACCTAGACTCTGCATAGCAAGACCCTTGTAGTTGAAGAAGGCTCCAAGTAGGTAGTCATCCCAAGTACCAAGCATTTTCACTTTCCCATGATCACAGGGGATAACCAATAATCTATTTGTTTCTGAAAGCTATTTTTGTGTTGATTTCTCTCGGAGTATTAGGAGTGAATTTTTAAAAAATATAGGTGCCATTGAGAAGAAAAGTTGGAAAGCTTCATGATTTTGATACTCAATAATCTATTTGTTTCTGAAAGCTATTTTTGTGTTGATTTCTCTCGGAGTATTAGGAGTGCATTTTTAAAAAATATAGGTGCCATTGAGAAGAAAAGTTGGAAAGCTTCATGATTTTGATACTACCAATTTTCCTACAGTTGGAAATGGAATATAGGCAACGCTCGGCATTATTCTAGAGCTCTGTTCACATGTGCATACACGTGCGTGTGTGTGTTTAGTGTAGTGCGAACTGGGAATAAGGAAGGGATGTATGTATTATGGTAAATTAAGTGATCTTACTTTTATTCATTATTCATAGCAACAGTGTCAGTATTTCATGTGATCTGAGTTATGTTCATGATGTGATGAAGCAGGATTAAAAACTTGCAGTAATTTAATAAAAAGGATTCCTAAAACAGCAGAAGAAACTCTATTACATAATTTATTTACTTAGTTCTGAATGTGGCCTTGTTTAGTTTCCTGAAATTGATGGATAAAATTGGCCTAGATGAGTGGAATGCCAGAGGTGAGACCAGAAGCCACCTAGTTTCCTCGGGCTCCTACTTGGAAATTTTCAGCAAGCATAGCCCTGTTGATCAGAGTTAAAAGGAGGTGTTCTTTTTAGGTAATCTTGTACAGTGTGTAAGCTGTGATTTATGACAACTGGCCAAACATGCAGGCTAGTCTCTATCTACCCTCAGGACTTCAAACAAGTTTACTTGTTTACTAAATGCAGCCAATAGAATCAAGTAGAAATGAATTCACGTAAGAATCAATTTGCTAAATACTGAGTTTTGCATAAGAGAATATGGGGCCCTCCAGATTTTCTCAATTCTTTTTCAAGAGCTGAGAGTTTA
>NW_007728455.1:236378-268023 GCF_000696425.1 Galeopterus variegatus | reverse complement strand
GCATAAGAGAATATGGGGCCCTCCAGATTTTCTCAATTCTTTTTCAAGAGCTGAGAGTTTATATGTAAGTTCTACCACAAGGGGGCGTGTGCAGTTTTGTGACTATAAATCAGTTGCAATCACAGTTTTGAGATGGATTTTGCTGAATCAATAAATTAAATATGTAATGAAACTGCTAAAATAGTTAAAATGAGAGAGAAAAAACTTTCCTCTAAGGTCTTGCAATTTTAGTGACTCAACTGATTCTTCTGCCATCTTTTATTCCTTCTCCTTATACCATTTTATTTCTTTCATCTTAACTTTCTGAGTCCTGGGTTTTTTGCTGCTGTGAGTGATGCCTTGGTAATATATTAATAGCTACTCAAGTATTGTTGATCATTACTTTTCTTTGTCAACTCTTTAAATATTTGAAAGACGGGGTTATTGAATTATCCTGGATTTTATTTTCTTCAGGTTAAACATCCCTAGTCCTCTAATTTTTGCTTATATGTCATGGGTTTCTTGCACCATCCTGGCTGCCCAATTCTAGATGATATCAGGGTAACACCAAGATATTTAACTCAGGCATGCTTTAGCCATTGGTGGATTTTTTCATTCATTTGTTTCTTCATTGAGCCGATAAATGCTTACAGAGTACATACTTTGTGTTATGCCCTATGCTAATCTATCAGTGGTCAAAGTGGCCCAGTACCTACAATCAGGAGCTAGATATAACTCCCAGTCCGGTGTCCAATCAGCATAAAATAACCAAGGTCAACTCTGGGCTGCTATCATATTTCTTTGTTTTGGGTTGGAATAAANGTTGGGAAAAACTTAGACATCAGTGCTTCTCAAGTGGGGACTCAGGAAGGTGATTCTTTAGGGTCAAGTGTCCCTTAATCATGGGTTCCCTCTCAAAGTCTGGACAAGCATCCAAGATAATTACCTGCTCCGATGTGAGTTGAATTTAATACTTTTCACCTCATATAGTCTAAGTGAGAGCCAAGCACTAAATCGTGGTCCTATCTTGGTCAATCCAATTATTGATTGCGCTTCCTAAGAGGTATGTATTTAAGGATGGTTGATTGAAATCTGTATTGAAATACATGTATTCCCTGTATTGTGTAGCCTTGTTCACAAAGAAGGGTCAAGGTCACATGTCCCTGCTTTCCATGTGACTGTTCACATTGTCTCATCCTATATGACTCCTGAGGTCTCCAGGTTTTCAGACATACTCATTTTCACTTACAATAACACTGACCCCCCAAAACCAGTGGCTATAACCTTTAGTGGCTTGGAGAAGGAGATGTCCATGGCCATTCTAGCCCTTCATTTATTCAGCAAATAGTTTTTGAGTATCTGTCATGTGTCAGGGATGCCAGTTCTAGGTAGTGGGGATAAAGTGGTGACTGAATCCCTGTCTTGTGGAACTTTTTGCCTGGTAGGGGAAAGAGGGTGGCAGGGAGAGACCGTAAATAAAATAAATACATGAAATAAATGGCATATTGAATGAAGATTAGCACTGTGGAGAGAAATAAAGTAAGAAAGGGAGATAGAAATGCTGAGGCTTTTGGTGGTGGTGATGGTGTGTGTGTATTGATATTTCTAATAGAGTGGTCAGGGAAGGCCCCATTGAGAAGGAAGCATTTGAGCAGATACCTGGAGGAGGCGATGGATGGGTGGCTAAGTGTCTGTGGGGAAGAGCATTCAGGCAGAACCGAGAGCAGGAGCAACAGCTCTGTGTGGGGACTACGCCTGGCGTGTCTGGGGAGCACAGGTTGTCCAGTGTGCTGGAGCTGCATGTGTGGTGGGGAGGGCAGCCGATGAAGTCAGTGAGGTCAAGTATGGGAGGGCCTGAGACTTCACCTTTGACCCCAAATGAGGAGTGAGATGGGGAGCACTGGGGGGTGAGAGGATGTGAGTAGAGAACCGACACAACATGCTTCCAAACAGGGGACTGGTGACAGGGACTAAACACATTTTAACCTGTCAAGTTGTTCTGCACGTTTTTTGTATCTTCTAATTTCAGATTGGCAGATATTTTTCTAATTTCAGAAGTCTAGGAATGGGCAAATCTCCAGCATACCCTCTATTTGTCTGCAGATGAATACCATTCAGTGACATGTAATTTTCGGGAAGTGCCATTCCGTTGAAGAAATGATGGATTTCTCCAGGAAAAACACTCTGGAGATGACTGCTGTTTAAATGCTACATTCCTAAAGCACCTTAGGTTAAAACTTCTTCCACCTCTGATTAGTTCCATCTTTCATGTTTGTTTTCAAATAGCTTAAAACAGCATGTTCCAGAACATGTGGACAGGCCTATGTTCTGGAATTCCTCTGCTTCAAAGAAGTTCTCATCGCACCTGTGTACGAGTGGACACAGTTTTCCCTTGAGTCCCTTCGTGAACTTATCAACTCTTGTCAGCAGCACCTCTGAGAGATCAAAAGACTTTGCTCAAAGGAAGTGCACCACAGGAATGGGCAAAGCTGAACTGTTAAAAAATTCTGGCTGTATTTAACCAAAACAAACACAACCCCAGAGACTTTTTCAGAAGTTCAGCAACTCCTTTCAGGTTTTTTCTCTGCCCTTGTGCTTTTGGGTCACAGACTCACTAAAGCTAAATTCCCTTCTAGCTTTAAAATTCTTTTGTCTCTGATTTTGATCCTATGCTCTTTAGTATTTCCCTCAGTCTTAAAGACATGAAAGGCATTCTGATCAAATTTGTGGTTACTACAAATCCGAGAGGAATAACTAATTCATTGGGTGATTGTTTCAGAATTAAGATTAAAAAGATGAAATTTAACAGGCATAGAAGTGAATGCTTGCATTTGAATTATTATAGTGAGGGAGATCCACCTTGATAGAATAATTTGATTCCAATGTATTTCATGATAGTCTATCCACAGGAGAGGTATGTCATCTAGTTATGGGTAGCATTCCTTAAGAAATGTACAAAAAACTTGTATTCTGAAGGAGAAGGAGCAGGATTAAAAGGTGTCAGGTGTAACCTCATATACAAACAATAGGAAAGAGACCAATGCTCAGAAAAGAGAAATTTTGGGGGATTTAATATTTGCCCTGGTCCATATGTCTCCAAAGAGGAGAAGTCCAACCAGTGACTAGAAGTTTCAGAGCCTAAATCTAACAGCTTGAATTGTCCAACAAAGCAATCAGCAACTTCAAAAATTAGTCATTCTAAATAAACAAGTAGAGCCTGAATTTTACTGAGTGGTGTTCATTGGAAGAAAGGCTGGATTATGTCATTTTGTATTAGAAATAGCATTTGGACTCAGGTCTTTTGTTTCTCCATCCAGTATTCTGTCTACTGTACCACATTGCTCAATAGCTCTGTTCCTTTATCATTTCAGAAAAACTATACCATCCATAACAATTTGCTCTGTGATTATCAGACTCAAACTACATGGGATAAAGATGTGCTTTGGAATTTTAGAGAGATTTAAAAAGTAAGAATTTTATTTATAGCAATTTATTCATATTTTTAAGTCACATTTCAGCAAGTTGGTGATTTTTGTTGTTTTTTGTTATAGGTGGAAAATGAGTTGATTTACTATGTTCATGATGATAGTGAGAAGATTCTTGACAATTTCACCATTTTTGCAAGTAGCTCAGAGGTTGGAAAACAGAGTCTTCCCCAAACTCTTTTTGTGACTGTTGAATTTGTAAATGATGAAGCTACAGTAATAACAGTCAATAGAATCCTCCAGGTAAGTAATGCATGCATTCGAGTTATCATGAGAACCTTAGGGCTACCAATTTGATTTTCATTTATATTACTTGTAATGTTAAATAATAATACATACGACTATATATATATATATAGTTAATATAGTCCCGCTGGTTTTAAATAAATATTAGTTATTTCCAGGACATTCTGTTGGGTTGGGTGTTGTTGGGAAACAATAAAGAATAACAATGGGCTATCTTCATATTTGCATTTCTTGGGCAAGCACCACTCACATTGTACTCCCTGTGTGATGGCCTTTTCACGTTAGGTTAGGAAGGTATATGCCCCTGGGCAGCTCCTGCTAGGCTGGTAGTGTAATTGTTAAGAGTGTGGGCTCTGTAGTAGACCAATCTGGGTGAGAGTCCTGGCTCCCTGCTGTTCACTATGTGACCTTTGGCAAGTTATTTTGCCTGCTAATTTGCTCTCATTTGGGTGAGGGGAAATTGGTTGTGAGGATTAAATGATAAAATGAGGTAATGCTTTCAGCCAGTGCCTGACAGACACTTCGTTAGCGTTCAATAATTGGTAGCTATTATTACTAAAAAACTCCAAGGCCACACCAATTTTTGGATAAAATAAGACCACTTTATAGACATGTGTTGGTATTTCGCTGGTCGTGGGAGCTTCAGTTCCCCTTGGCTCCCTCTGAGACTCCCCGTGGGTAGGTCTCAAGCACCACAGATAAGGGTCTCTTGGCTGCATAGGGTGTCCATTGTTTTGCTCCTCTCCTGATCTGGAGCCCTGAGGAAATATCTGCTATCGTGGCTTCTGTTACCCACACGATGGGGCTGAGGTGCAGGGAGCCTCCTGGCTTGGATGGTGCCATTTCCCGCCACACCAGCACTAGAAGCATCAATGCTGACAAACCCATGGTGACAATTTATACTCAAGTATCCCAAAATATCTGCTATCGTGGCTTCTGTTACCCACATGATGGGGCTGAGGTGCAGGGAGCCTCCTGGCTTGGATGGTGCCATTTCCCGCCAGACCAGCACTAGAAGCATCAATGCTGACAAACCCATGGTGACAATTTATACTCAAGTATCCCAAGGCTTTCATTTAATAGATTTTCTTGATTTTAACTTACCTTTACTTGCTGTCCCTTCTTCTGAGAACATGGGTGTGAACCCACAAGACCAGCTTGGAGAATAGTTGCAACTATTACAATAGTAAGTGCCAAAACATAAGTATGAGCTATTGTCGTGTGCCAGGTACTGCTCTACCAGCTGCGATGTGTGCCACCATTTTCCTCATTAGACAGATGAAGGAACTGCACATGCATAGCAGCTGAATGACAGACTCAGGACAGAATGACAGCTTGAGGGCTTGGTGGCTTGTGCATACTTCCTTCCATGGTCTCCAGCAGTATCTGATACAAAAGAAACAGGAAATATTGGTTGAAGGAATGAATAAATGAAAATATAAACTGTCAGTTCCCCCAGCACTGGCCCATGTTCCGTAGACCAGGCTTTTGTCTTGACTCTTTCTTCCTTTAGCATGTCTGTGTTCCTGGGACAATCCTTGGTCACACAAATGAGCCCCTAGTGGACTCATTCATCAGATATTTCCAGACATGGAAATCTGAATGTGTTCACCTTGCAATCTGGTTGGGATAAATATTACTATGTACATATTTGGCAATTTCATCCTTGTTTATACCGCTCATGAGGGTAAATAATTAAGAACAGATTCTTTTCAAAGTTCAGAGGAAGTTGGCTGGTCAGAGGAGTTGCAGAAAAAGTGGATGTTAAGTAAAGATCCAGTAGTTCCACCTGTGCTGGTGCCTGCTCTTGGATGGGAGCGAGCTTGAAAATGTGCTTGTTCATTTTCTGTTGTCACATTGACTGTATTTAATGTCTGAGGGCCAGGGATGCTTAATATCTTGCAATGTGTGGGACAATCCTACAAAATGAAGAAATGTCCCACACAAAGCGTTGATAATATCCTGTTAAGAAACACCCTAGACCAGGAACTTGCAAATTACAGTCCATGGGCCTAATCAAGCCTGCTGCCTGCTAATTTGTACGGTCCACGAGCTAAGAATGGTTTTTATAGATAATCATTTTAAATCAATTTAATAATAGGGAATACTAACTTTAAAGCCCACATAAGCAAAATGCTATCCCTCAAAAAAGAATTCTACTGTTGTCATCAGCATGCCTGTATTATAAAAAATTGTATTCAGCTATTATTATTAAATTTAAATTGCATCTGCAAAAATTTGTGGAAATTTGTTTTCTTTCTTGGTATGTTAGTACCTATATAATATCCTCAATTTTGCCTCATGGCCCAAAAAGCTTAAAATGTTTACTTTTTGGTTCTTCACTGAAAATATTTACCAACACCTGCTACAGACCAGCGCTATTCAGTAGAACTCCTTTGTCGTTGCTGTTTTTGGTGGCTGGCTGGTCAATAGAACTTTCTGTGATGATAAAAATGTTGGTCTCTCTGCTGCCCAATATAGTAGACACTACTCACGTGTGGCTAGAAAGTATATGAAATGAGGCTAGTATGATTAAGGAGTGGAATTTTAAATTTCATGTAATTTTAGTTAGTTTAAATTAAATGTAAATAGCCCCATGTGCCTAACATTGAACAGTGAAATCCCATGTTTCACAGCTTGGGCTGGAGATGAGGGCCTTGAATTCTAGAAAGTGATTTGGACTTTATTTTGTGGTCATGGGAGAATATGTAGATATAGTCTGTCTTTCTGGAATGGCCGGGAGAATACAGAACTTTCAAAGCTACTTCACTGTCACAATGTTTAAAAAAACCACATAATATTGTTTTTTCTTTTGAGTGATTTTCCTCTCTTCCTTCAGATAGCCGTTCATTCTTTTCAGCATAGATCCAGATTGCTTTTAAAGAATGTCTGCTGTTGTCCTGCCCTGCTGTTTCTGAAGTACATTATAATCATGGCTAAAGAATAGGAAATCTATGTAATAGTCCCTGGTTGTCCATGTGGCTGACTTTAGTTATGGAACTAGAAGACCCCATCACAGTTTTTCATGAGTTTTGGCAATGTTGTTTAACAACCAACTAATGTAGATCAACTGATCTATAATAAACATTCATATATGGCATGTTATATGGTATATATACTATTTATGTAAGTATACATGTATATATGCATATATATATATATTTATATGTAGTCCCTCAGTTAGAAAACAGGATCAAATTATATCCCCAACCTTGTTTTGCAGGTGAGGAAGCTAAAGCCCTGGGAGCGGTGGAGGGGGCTAAGGTACTATAATGGGTTGGCTGCAGGTTCTCCTGACTTCTACTCTGAGAATCCTTTGACCCTGCCTTCTTCACTCTGCTTTTTTGGTGGTGGGGTAGGGAGAGGGATTTAAAAATTTTTAACTAAGGAAACGATGGTTGGAGCTGATGCTATTCTAACCCAATAGATGTTAAAGATTATTTTCTAAGTAGCAAGGATCTAGACCACCAGGCTACAGGATGGTGCAGAGATATACCACCTTTGGACTGTGGTTGATACAAACAGAAGAAAGATCTTTGGTGAGAATGGTGGCCAGGTTGGCGACAGGGAGGGACAGGGAGAAAGCGAGGAGAACAGCCAAGAAATATGAAGCAGTAAACTTTTGACCTTAATTTATAAAACAGCCTAGGGCCAATTAAATAACTGTGTAAGCATATCCAGGAGCCCACCAGGGGCTAATCTAGCTAGCAAATTTTGCATTATTAAAAATTTCTGGGTTTTTTAACATTTGTTTTTATTTATTCAAAACAATTGGATCTAGGAATAGCTTTTTAGGTGCTTTTAGTTATCGTAGAGCTTGGTTCATTACTCAGTCTCTACATTTTAAGTGAAAAATTAATAGTGTTTACACCTTTGGAACTCATCACTTTATCTTTTGAGTTTAGTTCATGGTCATTACCCAGGCACTGGGAATGGTATGTGCTGGCTACTCAAACTTGTAGGCCTCCCCTTTGTTTTCAGCTGATTTTTTCTGTCTCCCCACAACACACTGAACTCACCCTCTGCAAAGTGATGTGAGAAGTAGGTTGTTGACGAGGGTGAGGAATTTTAGGTGTCAATTATTATTAAACACTATTATAACAGTTTGCACTTATTGTGTGCTTACTGAGTACTGAGCCTCTTCTGTAACTGTGTCATGTTCATAGCCCTGCAAAGGACTGGTTGTAATGACTACCCTTATTTATAAAATGGGATCACTGAGGCACAGAGTGGCCACAGGGAAGGTGAAGACTTGAAGCCACATGTGTCTGAATCTGACTCTCGCTGCTGCGCTCTGCCACTTTCGCCCGTTATTCCTGACCAGTTTGGACTCTTTTGGTGTGTCCATGTTATCAAGGAGCGTATTAGTCCATTTCTGTTGCTTATAACAGAAATACCTGAAAGTGCATAATTTGTAAGAAAACGAAATTTATTGCTTATAGTTTTGGAGGCTGGGAAGTCTAAAGTCCAGAGAAGACATCTGGTGAAGGCCTTGCTGGTGGTGATTCTGTAGTGACACAGGGTATTACATGGCAAAATGGCAGAAGCAAGAGAGAGAGACTGATCTCTTCACTGGCTCTCCTTTTAAAGCCCTGAGAACCATGCCCATGACCATCATTAAACCATCAATGGATTAACCCATTTGCTAGGGTACAGTCTGCACAATCTAATCACCTCTTCAAGGCCCCACCTTTCAATTAACATAATAGGATTTGTCACTCTCTTAACACTCTCACAGTGGGGATTAAGTTTTTAATACATGGTACTTTAGAGGACACAATTCAATCCAAAGTAAGGAGTGTCTTTATTAGTAAGGAAAAAAAGCTCCAAAGCTGTTGTGCCTCTTGCTCTGACTGATGTGGCTTTTATCGGAATAGTTTACAACAATTGTATCAACATGTGTGGGGTTGCCCAGGAACCTCAGTAGAGAGTTTGGGCATTTTGCTGTGTGGTACAGAACTGCAGAATGAGAAGGATGCAGGGGAGGGAAACAGGAGGTCAAAATGCAGAAAGATATTAAAGAAGAGCTGGAGTTGGCCGAGGAAGGGGAAAACCAAGCAATAATGTAGTAAACTCTTAGGCTTCTTTATGAAAGGGAATTGAAGCCCCATTTGGTCTCAGGTTTCAGTTCTGAGGTGCACTCAATTATAAGGTACACCATCAACTTAATAACAGCTATAACAGCTTTTAGTGTACATATATGTATGTGTGTGTATATATATATACACACACACATACACACACATATATAATATATGCCTGTCAATGTAAGATGGTCAGAAACATTTAAATGTGAGAGTGAAAAAGCATACCCTAGACTTTGTCTCTGTCTAGTCTCCATCAGGAACCATGGGGTTGCTCCAATGGTCTGCCCAGACCACCTCCTTGCAACCTTGATACAAGGGTGTTTTTCTGAAGATAAAAAGGAAGAGTAGCTGGGGGCGGGGACCATTTCATTTATTCTTACCTTATTCTCTGGCTAATCTGGATCTGGGCCGGGAAGGGCACAACTTTCCAGTTTTGATGTATGTATCATTCGATGGTGGCTCTTTCTGAGTTTATTTGTTTATTTATCTGGTAAGAAACTTGTTCTCTGCCTTGCAGGTTTTGGATGGGGAGGCTGGAGTTTCAAGATTTGTAAACTTCCCATGTGAACATCAGCAAAATCTCTCTGAGCTTCACTTTCCTTAATAGCCAAACCATGCGGAGGGGGATTGTTTTACTTGGTGATCTCTCAGTCCCTCCCAGTTCTAATGCCCTGTGATTTTATGACTGTAAAACTTGCTTGCACTTTTATGACAGGTGGAGAAACTGTAGAGCTGCCATTTTACATAAACAGATTCACTCCAGTCTAGACTAGGTGGAGGTTTTGTTGTGAGGCACTGTCCCACAAGAAATGCACTTACACACCACTCGTGCAAAAAAGGGCAGTCTATTCACTCTAGCTGGCCAGTGACCGTCTCCCAAGGAGCAACCAAGGAAGAGCGGCATCGAGCTTTGGTCTTGTGGGGTTTTAAAGGCAAAAACTACATCCTGTTGGCACACAGGTTTGTCCAGGTGCACAAAGCAAACTAGGGAGCTAGGTCACAGGGGCCGAGAATAAGCCATTTGAGCAATCAAGCGTACAAGTTTTCATTGTGTATGGTTCCTGTTTGCATGTAATAATTTGCTGTGTATGGCTCCTGTTTCTATGCAATGTTTTTTGTTTCTATGAGAAGGTCAATGGTTTCTCATGCAGAAGAGGGGGATAGTCTGCAGGTCAGACAGGAGGCAAAATGGAGTTACTTAGGTTAAGCAAGCAATTCTACAGAAGCAGATAGCGTATGTTATGAGGGTGTAGGGAGCTCTATTTCAGTTTTACATTTAAGAGTAAATCATTTCTCTTCTCTTTGAGAAACATATTAATAGTTTTGGTTTTAAAGAAGCAGATAGCAGAAGAGGGGGATAGTCTGCAGGTCAGACAGGAGGCAAAATGGAGTTACTTAGGTTAAGCAAGCAATTCTACAGAAGCAGATAGCGTATGTTATGAGGGTGTAGGGAGCTCTATTTCAGTTTTACATTTAAGAGTAAATCATTTCTCTTCTCTTTGAGAAACATATTAATAGTTTTGGTTTTAAAGTCAGTGTGTCTAAAATCTGAAGATGAGGAGGTAATACTGTGGACATGATAATTGGTGATGTAAAGATGTAGAAGAAGTTTTGGTAGGACTTTCTTGATTGTTTTAAAATGGAAGAAATCTGAAGAATTTGCTTTTTTAATTGTAGGCAATGGTCATGGTGTGCTATTCAATGAAAGTCTTCTTATACCAAGGTGTTTTGACTCATTTGCCAAACAAAATTTTTTCTTTTGTTTAAATTATGACAGTTATGAATAGAACCTATTGTATTTTATTGGCTTCTAGTCATACGGTACAGAATTTAATCAGAGGGCTTCTCTTTAAGCACGGATATATCACCTCCTCTGGAAACCCTGATTAGATTATGGCTCCCCAGGCTTCTAGATGTGATGTTCCCAAAGAGGCCTTCCCTGACCTCCCAGCAGAATTAACACCGTGCCATTCTCTGTCCCTGGACACTGCTTTCTTCTTTTTGGGGCTCACCACTCTCTGATATTAAACAAATAAACAATCTATTGTCTGTCTCCTCCCATAAATGTAAATGCCATCTGGAAAGGATTTTACCTGTCTTTTCCCTGTGGTGTCCTCAGTGCCTGGTACAGTAGCTGGCACATTTTAGGGGCTCAATAAACATTGAATGCCTACATGCCCTCAATAAACATTGAATGCCTACATGCCCTCATAGAGCTTATGTTCAGTAGGGAAGAAAATAAAATTATGTTATAAATGGAGTGATGATCTGCTATATTTTTCTGCAAGGCAGTTAAGGTGATAGAGAGTGGTTGTGATTACAGAATACTGATATTGCAGAGGGTGGTCAGGGAAGGTCTCTCCAAGGAGGGGGCATTTGCATGGAGGCCTGTGTGTCAGGGGTTTTCAAGACCTCCCCCAGGTTCACTGATTTGTAGGATCTGTAGGACTTAGTATACTCATGGCTAAGATTTATTATAGTGACAGATATCAAGCAAAATCAGCAAAGGGAAAAGGCACATGGGGTAAAGTCCATAGGAAACTATGTCAAGCTGTAAGAATCCTTTTCCAGTGAGTCACACAGGATGCATTGAGTTGCTCCAGCAGTGAGTTGTGACAACACATGCAAAGGGCTCTCTACCAGGGGAGCTTATTAGAGACCAAGTGCCCAAGATTTTTATTGGGGGCTGGTCAGGTAGGCATCCTCTGCCTAATATGTAACAAAATCCCAGACTCCCAGCGTAAACCACATTGTTGGTACAGTTTAGACATGGTGAGCCACTCTTATCATTTAGGAAAAGTTTTATCAGTGTAGGAAACTGTTTAACATCCAAGGTCCCAGATGCCAGCCAAGGACCAACCTTGCATGTAGGCTTTTCTAAGAAAAGGCAGTTTTAGGCTGCTACATTAACTCTTTTCTGAATAAAGGTGGGGGTAGGGGAGAGGGGATTAAGTGATTCAGTCATATGAATATTAGTGTGAAGAACATTCCTGACAAAGGGATAATTAGGAGCAAAAGTTGCGAGTTTAGAGTGGGCCTGGTGTATTTGAGGATGTAAAAAGCTCAGAGTGACTGAAGCAGGTGGAAGGAGAAGGAGAGTGATAAGATATTAGGTTCCATGGTGAGAGTTGATTTCTGGGAATAGGACCCCTGCAGCATCAGGCAATTTTGTTCCATAGGCCTTCTAGAAATAATGATGGTGAAGCAGACAAGCATTTACTGAACCCCTGCTATGAGTCAGGTTCAGTTCTAAAAGTATCACATAAATGATTAAATGGTTTCTCATTTAATTCTCTCAGTGTCTCAAAATAAAATGAGGAGGATTACTTTAGACTTGGGAATGGAAAGGTTAAGTCACTTGACCAAGGTCGTACAGTTAGTAAAACAAAGAGTGGGGTTTGAGCCCAGGTAGTCTGAGCACAGAGTGCACACTCTGCCACACTCCACAATGGGAATGATCAGCAACCATGTTTTAAAACTGCAAGTTGCAAGCTATGAATGGAGATGTGAAATTAATTGAGTGGGTCAGACCAATATTTAAAAAAAAACAAATAAAATAAGTAGTATTAGAATGCATTGTGTATAATGAGGGTAGATATTGTTTTGTGAGACTTTTGCTTCAGTTATATATAAATGTATTGGATTTTAGACACGTACATACAAATATACATATGTATACCAGGTTTCTGTGTAAAATGTATTCCCTACTTTGGGTGTTAATCAAAAAGCACTGTAAACTACTGATCTAGCAAAACTAGATACTTTTATATGTGTGAATCACTTTTTTTTTTCATTGCTCTTTCTGTTTCTGGGAGAACCTGTCCTTTTATGGGGTGAGTCAAGTCCCAGGACTTCATCTATTGAAACGTCTATCCACCAGTACACACCTAGTAACTGGTACTATAGGGTTGTAACAGAAATGATACAGCCAATGACAGAACTGATACAGCAACCCACCCTGCTCCTCAAATACCCCTTCATCAGGATACTTTAGGACACATAAGAGGTCCCTGTGTTTCAGGGAGGGGAGCCAGAGTTTTGCCCTCAGCTTTGAAGTCACCCTGTGACAGCTCATCATAGCATTGCCTGCCAGGTTAACCCAAACTGCCCATAACCATGCCCATCTGCCTTGTTCTTTTCAGCAGGAAAGGAGGTTGGTATGGAAGGAGGAGGTACATTGTCTTCAGACCAGCTGATTCACTTTATATACTGGTATTGTGGCCCAAAGTCATGGTGATGAAGAAAGAAAAAGAATAAATCATAAAATTTTATATATTCCAAGAAAAGGGAATGTTGATGACAGTGTATAATCACAATATTGCTTTCTTGTTATATATAATATAACGTAAATGAAATTGCTGTAAGGATTTTGGAATAATGATGTCCTGTGCACTGAAATTTTATGATGTAATCACAATGTTGATTATCAATCTCAACATAATTTAGACTTGATGAAAAAGAGCCAAGAGGCAGCCAGGAATTTGTCTTGCTAATTTTGAAAGCCTTTGTAGGCAGTTTAAAGACATCCTTTTACTTTTTTCCCTAATTTTTAAAAATTGAATTGTGATATCTCTGTCTTATCTACCATAATATATAATAACAATGACAAATGAGCATAGAAATCTGCCTGGAAAGACATTGCATGTGTTGGACACTTTCAGGGTATTCTAGTGAACTGGTAACCTTTAATAACATTAAAGAATGGCCACACATCAGGGTTTTTTAACTTTTTTTCTGAAAGCTAATGTATAAAGCATATGCCTTTTATCAAAATAGTAGAGCCATGAGAGTGCATTTTCCATTAACAATTTCTCCAAAGCTATGTAACTAGTTATCTCTTTCCAGGCAAAGTTTCAAATTTAGGGAATTATTTCAGACAGTAACTTTTTCTCCCCTAGATTTCAGATCATAGCAAACAGTAATAATAACAACCACTTACATAATCATGAGAGCTAATACTTACATAGTACTTACTCTGTGCCTGGCATTATTCTAAGCACTTCACAATTACTCATTGAATCTTCAACAACTCCACAGGATATTTTTATTTTAAAGATGAGGAACTTGTGGCACAGAGGTGTAGATGCTTCCCCAAGGTCGAAAGTGAAGAGCCACTGGAAGGCAGTAAGCGGCAGAGCCAGGACACAAGTTTGAGCTGGTAACCACAGTGCCTCCCACTCCCTCCTTCACAGTTACAACAAAGA
The DNA here is from genome assembly GCF_000696425.1 of Galeopterus variegatus. Lineage (NCBI taxonomy): Eukaryota > Metazoa > Chordata > Mammalia > Dermoptera > Cynocephalidae > Galeopterus > Galeopterus variegatus. The sequence goes on along the minus strand of NW_007728455.1, from coordinate 254,022 downwards.
AGCCCAAGGACCTGGTGAAGTAGAGAGTGCGAATAGCGCTCTTATTCCAACTTAAGAACATGGAATTAAAGCTCAAAAGGTTAAGTGACTTTCCTAAAATATCAAAGTTACACAGTGGCAGAGTCTGGAGCAAAGGCAGTTCTAAGTGAGAATCCCATAAGGCCTCCAGACGCTGTGCTGTCCCTCATTTTTTAACCAGTTTTCTCAAGACCTTCAGATTATCCTGCGTGACCACTCACTCTCCTTACTTGTAATCAAGGTCTTGAGGAGGTGGCAAGAAGGGTCATCTGCAGTCTATTTGGGAAAAGGAGGTGGGAGTATGGGTGACAGAACCACTGACAGCACCTCAGACTCTGGGTGGGAGTTTAAGGCCAGAAATCCGAATGTTAATCTCTCTGTCCCAGCATTTCAAATACACTTTTTTTCTCCTGGAGTATGAAAACAGCATTTGCTTAAGCCACAGGACTTTCAGCTGATCTCCAAGTCCATTCATTGGTACGGGAGATCATTTTAGTGCTGATGAACTGGAGTTAGGAATTGGAGTTAGACACCTCAGGTCAATCCTTTATATTTTACTCTGAGATATATTCTACTAAGTACTTTTGTACTCAGGCATGACCAGTGATTTTCGTGCATACCTGATAAAATATATTTGTGTCCACAAGGGGGCTTCATTTTCCTATTTTTCAAGTTTCTCTTTCAATAATTCTGTATATTTTCTTTTGTTGTTTTTATACTGAAAATAGAACCATTTGCTTGCTTTTGATAAGTACTTGTCAACACTAAAAAGAGTGTTGAGACCTAGGCACAGTGGAATAATTAGGGCAGCAAAGTCTGAGATGACAAGTGAAGACCTGGGGTGGGGTGGGGTGGGGCTTGCTGCAATGGTGGGATAGTGAATTCATGAGCATAGCGCATCCCTCCTATGAGACTCAAAACAAGGTCAGTGTTTTTAAATATTAGGATCATAATTAAGATTAAATTGTATCATAATTAAGTTTCTAAATCCCATTAACCTCCTCTAAAAGCTAAAGGTGAATTTTAAAAAAATAGTATTCCAGGTTCAAGTATTAATTTTTTCAGATGTTTAGTCCTTGAAACATTATTTCTTGGGCTTTGGATCACTTTTAAATCTGAATTCAAGGTTGGAGTTTTGTTTTTCTTCTTCCCACATATCTGAAGTTTCTGTTCCTAAGCCCTGGGCCCTAAATTAGTCCTCCCCGAAGCAATAGGGCTATGAATTGAACTAAACTTGGTTCGAGTGGAAATGAAGACCTGAGGTTACTAGCTCTTGTTTTGAGTGGCAAGTTTTCCATTTGTTTTGGAAGATGGTATATTCTAGAGTCATGAGGGGAGAAAAAGCTGTGTTCACAGTGGAATAACTACAGTGGAAAACATGCTTGGTCCAGCTTTCGTGTGCACGGTGTTGGAAAAAATGAGTGTCTACAAGTCACGGGAAGAGAAATGGCAGCACATTTCCAAATCAGCTTGAGTTTCTGAAGAAATAAGGATAAAATACGTAGACGGATTTAAAAATGTAAAAAGTGAAAAACTGGAATGAGCGGGCCTGGAATTTTGTTGAACAGTGCAACTTGCACATTTTATAGAAACTGTAGCCTTTCCACGGTTAAATGAAGGCCAAAGCCTTATAATTTGAATATTCTATTGGTTAGCATTTCTGGTTGCTATTTAAAAGTTGAAGTCCTTAGAGCTTACTGCTGAAAAATCTTCAGTGGGTATATTCCAAATGGCAAGATATAGGAGCATCTGTTGAGAACACAATCATTAAACATTAAAAAATACTCACCCTGAATTTTGAAGGAATGCTGTGGGATTAAACAAAATCTGCAGTATGTGTTATAGAATAGACTCAGTAGTGGCAATCATCATACTCGGAATAACTTTAAGTAATATTAAAAAATCACATTCATCCTTAGAACCAAATCTTATGAGAATATGGGTAACATAAAGCTAATATTTATTGAATGCTTACCATGTACCAGGTAAAGATGTTCTAAGCACTTTACATATATTAAGTCACTCAGTATACATAATGATGCTATCATTCCAAGTTTACTGATGAGGAAATTAAGGCACAGGCAAGTTAAGAGATGTGCCCAAGGTCACATAGCAAGTAAGTGGCAAAGCAGTGATTTGAAACAGACAGTCCAACTGGACTGGACAAAGCCAAAGTCAAGTGTTTCTGAACAACCTGAAAATAATTTCAAGAGAAGAATTTTGGGCAGTTATATTGTTATTGGCATGTGCTGCTCTTCAACACAGTCACTTGAGGAGTTAAACATCCATTTGGATATATAAGTTCTAGTGTGTATGTGCATGCGTTTTCGCACATGTGCATATATGGAGTGTGTGGATATTTATTTATGTACAACTACTTCATGATCTCAGCTGTTAGTTTTCAAAAAGTGAGGAGATAATTCACAAAGTAGTTTTTTCTGTGGTATCAGTAAGTAGTTGGAAAGAATCAGAATGGATTTTTATCTTCTGGCCCATCATGCCTGATATGAAAACATAGGAATCCTGTATATTTTCTGATCTCCCTGTCTAAAACAAGGTTTAAATAGTTATTAGATGGTGAGTGAGCATGGATTGTTATATCATAAACTGCCTGTTCTACTGAGGAGAATAGCTCCCTTTAGCTGGAGAGATAATCTACTAAATTATTTAGGGCTGAATTTTTAAACAAGTTGGTAAAAAGCATAGAAGATAATAAGGTTGTAGTCAGAGAGCAAAGAATGACACATAAGCTCAGAAATGTGTATAGTTTCTGTGGGTAAGAAAAAAACGTATAAAACGTAAATGCAGATAGAAATATGCAAATAGAGTTAGTGATAAAGCCACTCATTTTTAGTGTTAGTGAAATATCATGTGACTACATGATTATAGACACTCATAACAGCCTAGTTCCATCAGATGTGGCTCAGTGTNATCATGCCTGATATGAAAACATAGGAATCCTGTATATTTTCTGATCTCCCTGTCTAAAACAAGGTTTAAATAGTTATTAGATGGTGAGTGAGCATGGATTGTTATATCATAAACTGCCTGTTCTACTGAGGAGAATAGCTCCCTTTAGCTGGAGAGATAATCTACTAAATTATTTAGGGCTGAATTTTTAAACAAGTTGGTAAAAAGCATAGAAGATAATAAGGTTGTAGTCAGAGAGCAAAGAATGACACATAAGCTCAGAAATGTGTATAGTTTCTGTGGGTAAGAAAAAAACGTATAAAACGTAAATGCAGATAGAAATATGCAAATAGAGTTAGTGATAAAGCCACTCATTTTTAGTGTTAGTGTTCACAGTTACAACATGTGACTACATGATTATAGACACTCATAACAGCCTAGTTCCATCAGATGTGGCTCAGTGTAAATATCATGTGACTACATGATTATAGACACTCATAACAGCCTAGTTCCATCAGATGTGGCTCAGTGTCCAAATAAATATCTTAAATCCAACAAGTTCAAAACTGAACTCCTGATTTTACTCCCCACATCTCCCCTGCCTGCAGCTGTCCTTATTTCAATTGGCGGTGGCCCCGTCCGTCTGTCCAGTCGCTGAGGCCTGCGCCATGGCCTCCCGTGGCCTTCCCTTCTTCTGCACCTCAGCACAGCTAATCGGTCGGAAGCTCTGTTGGCTTTACCTTCAGCAGACACCCAGAATTGTTTGCTTACTTCTTGCCACTCTCTTCTCTCATCCCCTTTTGGGATTATTACATTTGCCTCCTACCGGGTCTCCTGCATCTGCCCTGGCCCTCGCATAGACTATTGACACAGAAGCCAGAGGATTCTGTGAAGACTTGAGTCAGACCTGCTCACTCCTCTCCCGAAGCCCCACAATGATTCCCCATTGCACTCAAGGACAAGCCAGAGTGGCATTCAAGACCCCGCATGAGCTGAACTTCTGTTACATTTTTGATTCACCTCCTTTTACTCTTCATCTTGCTGCTTCTGCTCCCGCCACACTGACCCCTTTGCTGGTCCTCCAGCAGATGGGGCAGCTCCCTTGAGGGCCCTCCCCTAGACATTCACAGGTTCACATGTCTCCCTTACAGCCTGTCCTCAAACTAGCCTCCCGTTTAGCGTCGCCCACTCCTGAATTCCCCTTATCTTGCTTTTTTCTTTTTTCACAGTGCTATGACTTTCTAGCACACCACATAATTCATTTATTATGCCTGTTCTTTCTTCTCTGTGTCCTCTCATCTGCTTCTGCTGGAATGTAGGCTTCATGAAGACAGGACACTTTGTTTTGTTTACTGACGTGTTGCAAGCACCCAGAACATTGACCGTAACACAGTAGATGCTCAACAAATGTTTGATGAATTGTTGAATTAAGATGTTTAGGCAATGTAAATAGATTTTAAATGTAACTGGAAAACAGGAAATATTGCTCAGATGCAATTGTAGGTGTGAGCTATCAGCATAGCAAACTTTGCAAGGCCATAGGAACCAGACACTTGTTTTCCTGCAAGACAGGAGGGTAAAGAGAAGAAAATAATGTGCAGTGTGTGTGTTTTCTCTCAACTATTTAAAAGTTGCTGAAATTATTTGCTTCTAGAAGTGCTGAATAAAATCCTTAAATCAACCCTATGAGGTAGGTTCTGTATCCCTGCAGAGTATTTAGCCAGGTACACAGAAGGTGCTTAGTAACCATCAGCTTTTATTGTTATCATACTTTGTATAAAGGCACATGCATTTTAAATAATTAATTTGAATAAATAATTGCAACTACTATTTTTTTTTATCAAAACCTTATAAACCTCATAAATTAAACAACACTGCATGCCTTGCATTTCATCTGGCATTTAATTATGTGTCTGTTTTGAATTAAGAAACCTCATGCTTTAAAAACTCTGGCAAATTGATTTAGTTTTTAAATCTTTGTGCAAGAGGTTAAGGTGTCATAGCTATCTAGTTTACTAATGTGGTGTGATTGGAATTGATCCTTGAAAGATCTGTTGTCCTCTTCTTCTTAAGGTGTGGGTGAATTCTGTCACTGAGATTGCCAGTGGCGACCTCTGTGCAGAAGACGAGGACTCCTCCCCACAGGACCTGGCCTACTGGGTCACTCCACCAAGTAATGGGCATTTGGCTCTCAGGTCATTTCCTGGCCGAAGCATCCAGAATTTCACCCAGGCTCAAATTAATGAAGGCCAGCTAGCGTGTTTGTACACACTAGTATGTCATAGAGAAAACGAATGTGAAACTAAAATGTGTTTCAATCAGTGGTTAATGTGATAGTCATACCTGAGAGCTGCGGACTGAAAACCACAAGCCATCTAAAAACTTTCCATGCTCTATAATTTTTGAAAAGGTGACATGTTTTACTAAGGCTAATTATAGCAAACATTAGAGAGTACAGATAACTCTCATGGGGCTTACTCAAATTTTAATGTAAGGTCATAAGCTTCTCCGAGAGCTCTTTCCTTACCACCCACTAAGATAGCATCTCTTCTCTGTCAGTCTCCATCCCTTTTCCTGACTACCTGACCTTATAGTATAGATGGATTTGGACACGTATTTGTTGTCTGTCTTTCCCACTAGAGTATAAGCGCTGTAAAGGCAGGCCCTTTGTTTTCTTCATTCTTGTATGCTTAGCACCTTGAACAGTGGCTGGAACATAATAGGTGCTTAATAAAAATTTGTTGAGAGAATGAAATAACATCAAACACCTATTATGTACCCAGGTAATGTTCCAGATGCTAGGGACCCATCAGTGAGCAAAACAAACAGATATTTGATCAGTGAATGATTGAATGAATGAATGAATGAGTATAACTGTAATTATGAGACCCTAACTTTGAAAGGCTTTTTCTTCTTCCCCAGTACATCAATAAATCAATAAGCCAAACAGCCACTATGAATCCATACAAGGTGACCCACTGCTTTGCAAGGGTGCCTGGCTGAGTTTCCAGGCTGCCCTGATCAGTGGACCAAGAGGGAAGTGGGCCATTCCCAGCCTGCAGTAGATGATGGAAGCATGAGCCAGGAGGGCATGATGGAGAGCTAAAAAGCCATATCATTTCAGTTATTTTTAATCATCCCCTTTGAAAATATAGTAAAGAAAATAAAGATAAAACATATTCTAAATCCAAATGTGGCGACTTTCTGATTATTTTTGCAGTTAATCCAAAGAATCCCTGAAGCATCTGAAAATAATTTACTATGTGTATGCTCCCCTCTAGTGGCTCCAAACCTGCAGCCTGGGACCCATGGGGGTTAGTTTTATTGCAACGGGATCCCAAATCTACCCACATATGGACTAAAGCGTTGTTTCTAGACACACGTGTGTGTTTCCATTTTTAACTGTGTGCAGATGTGCTAATCAGTAAAATGCAATTCACTTAAAGAGGCACTGAATTGATAGGAGGGCTCTGTTAATTACGTGTTTTTTTATTAGTAGGTACCATAAGTCCAAGTATTATTAGGTGAGTGCTTAGAAAGTTTTTTATTTCTATGAAAGAATTATGTTTTCAAAGTTGAGAGAACTGCTCTACATACTTGCATGAGAGAAATTTTGAATTTCTAAAGCTGTACTGTCTACAATGGAATCACTGACTCTTCACCACCTGTCAGGCACTGCAGGAGGTGTGGTCACGTCATCCATTTCATTTTATCTTTAGAAGTCCTCTGAGCTATAGGGAGGACATTTTTGAGATGGGGAAACTGAGGCTCAGAAAGATTAATTTGGTCTGACATTAAAGATGGGCTTTCTCCACTAGCTACCAACCATCGAAAGGCAGATCAGGTTGAAGTACTGAGATTACTATTTGCCATGAATGAATGAAAACAAAAATTCGCTCTCTTGATTTATTTGTCAACCACCAGGTCAATATTTGCTTTTGGTGAGTAGAGAAAATAATTTCTCCTAAAAAAGCAGGAAGGAGAGTTAAAGGCAAGCTCTATATCAGTGCTAATCCATTACCTTTTCTAAATGGACATGAGGGCAAGCTAATAACCCTCAAAGTGGCTGGAGCCCAGCTGCAGAGGAGTCTTTTGCTGAAACCAGCTGGTTCTCCCCTGGTACATCTGTCCATCATCAGTCCCAAACAAAGACTTAGGTTTCATTAGTCTCTCTTAGCATTTTATATTTGCAAAGTGCTCTGCTATTAATCTAATTCATTATTCCACATAACAACCTAAGTAGGTTGATAAAACTAAGATGTGGGAGGCTAAGTGATTTATTTAAGTCACCCTTCCGAAAGTACTGTCGGGAAATCTGAGATTGTGCAATAGAAAATCCACAGGTCAACTCCACTTTGTATTTCCCTCCTTACCCTTCTTTTGTCATAATTAGTCTGTTAGGGCACACCCCGTGCCATAGTCTATATTTGTTTTGATATAATTCCTTTGATCCCATCTTTATTTTGTTTCTGGATACATAAAGTTTTCAAAGTGTCTTCATTTCATGTTTCATTAAATACAATATTCAAAGTGCTATTTCTAGAAAAACAAGCAAATGAAAAATAACATTTGATTATGGACCCTTGTTCTGAATTAGGCAAGCTCAGACTTCTCTCTCTCTTTCTCTGTTTTTTTTTTTTTTTTAATTGTGATATTTGAGTGTACTGGAAAAATTTTAACAGTCTGTAACCTTTTTTGTGTGTGTGAGGAATCCGAACTCTCAGGATTTGCTTAGAAAACAGGGACTTGAGACACAGTCAAGCCATCAACCTATCTTTTATTCAATTGTTTTATTAAGGGAGTACTTGTATGTGATTGCAGAGTCTAACCATACCTCCTTTGTTCCTTGCCACATGTCACTGAGGGCAACAAAGATACCCATTGCATGATGCAAAGACCTGTGAGCCTCCAAATTTACTACTGGACGCATATTTTCAAAGGGTGAGGGGAATGTGAACACTGGGCTCTCTGCATAGTGATCTGGCCTGGTGATTTATGAGCCAGATTGGTAAAGCACTCCTGGGAACTAGATCAATAGGGTCTGTCTCTGTTTCATCTTTGCACATAAGTTAATTTCTAACTTTGCTGGTATTACTAATCCCTTGACAGAAGTGTGGGAGTGGAATTTCCTCCTTGCAGAAATTTAACAAAAGCAAGGCTGGGTCTTTCCTTGCCCTTCTCTTTCCCCTCTTCGAGGAATTTGAGATAGATGAATAGAGATAGATAAATAATTAGAAGTGCAGCTATTTGGTGGTGGTGGTGGGACTTAAGTATTATTTATTTCCCCCAATTGTGACTTGCAGTATTATCAATGTTTCAGAAATTACTAGGGTGTGTGAGTGTGTGTGTGTGTGTGTGTTATGTATGCATTACTTTTACTGGTATAAACTGATTTCAAAATAATAAAATGCAGGTGATGGATGTTTTTAACATTTAAATAATTTCTTTGAGATAACTTCTTTGCTTTCTTTGATTTAGAAAAATTTTTAATGATATTGTATGATTCCATTTATATGTAATGTCCATAGGCACAGATAGTAGATTATTGACTGCCTAGGTCTGGGGGAGAGGGGTAAACTTGAGGGAAGATAGGAAGTGTCTGCCAACAGGCACAGCGTTTCTTTTTGGAGTGATGAAAAAAAAAATTTAATTGATTGTGGTGATGATTGCACAACTCTGTGAACATACAAAAACCATTGAAATATACACTTTAAATGGGGAATTATATGGTATGTGAATCATATCTCAATAATTTTCTTTCTTTTATTATGTCACGAGATGGGGAAAATCTGTATTATAGACCTATATTGATATTGTTTTGTGTCTTTGACAGTATTTGATCTGGTGAGCTCAGTGACTATAGTAACACACTCTCAAATTAATAAGGGGTGTTTTGCAGGGGAGCAGGTGGGAAAAGGGTGAAACTGGGTGGCTTCTGCAGAACAACCAAATTGACCAGAGTCTAATTTTTCCTTTGAAGGAGCAATGTCAGGAGGCTTGAACTTTTAGGTTACTGATGGTTTGAAACTTGCAGCTGGACAAATTTTTAGCATCATGACCTGGGCTCTGATCATTAGTTCAGAAGTAAACAGAGGACTGAGCATCTTTCCAGGTAGGATTTTAACTTAAGTCAGTGTTCAGATTTAAGTGTTTCTCTGTTTAGAAACATTTGACATGGTATAAAATATCATCTTTTATTGTAGGATGATGCCAATAACATTTCCTAGAAAGAATTTGCCAACAAGTCCCAGAAAGAATTCTCTCTGCAGGAATTTAACAAAAGCTTCAAGGCGACCCTCCTCTCTTTTCCCTTTCCCCCTCCTCAGAGGAGGACCTGCTGGTAAGGGGGTGGGGCAGGAATCACTGAAGTGGCTGTCTGTCTTTATGGTCCATGTGCACTTACCCTCTACTCTCTCCTTGGTGTCCTTAAAGAAGCAAAGAGAGCCAGGATGTGAAGTGACCATCTAGTTTTACTTTCTTGGGAATTTCTTATCTTAAATATAAAAACCCTGTGCACAAGGGGACTGTCGGGAACTTCAGTGAGCACTTGCTTTGGGGCCCTGCAACCTCTGGACTGCTCTCTGGCAAGAATCTCCTGTGAAGTGACCATCTAGTTTTACTTTCTTGGGAATTTCTTATCTTAAATATAAAAACCCTGTGCACAAGGGGACTGTCGGGGACTTCAGTGAGCACTTGCTTTGGGGCCCTGCAACCTCTGGACTGCTCTCTGGCAAGAATCTCAGCCTGGCTGATGTGGAAAGAGCTAAGGGAGCTTCTCTGGCCCAACCACACCCTTATCACAGGGATGGGGAAAGATTTACCTAATGGCAGGGATAATAAAAAAGGAGAAAAAAAAGTTGAATTTGTTATAGCCTCCACAAAAAAGTACTGAGGTGGACACAACACAGGAAACGAAAAAATTTCAACATGCTCTGGATGTTGGAAAAAAACAAAACAAAACAAAACAAAACACTAACCCTGTGCATTGCGACTTCTTTAAATTATATGAGTTACCAGTAAAACATAGATGGAGAAAGACACTAATAATTAATCATTAATAAAATTTTTAATGATGGTCAGACTAGCCAGTTGTTCTCAACAACAGGGAAGCTTTTAAAAATACCAGTGCCTGGGCCTCACATTATACCAGTTGAATAGGAGTCTCTGGAATGAGGCTTGACATCATTTTTTTAAAGTCCCAGTTGGTTCTAAAGTGGAGCAAGGATTGGAATCCACAGGGCTATTCACTGTACTAGTTCTTAAATCCCTCCAAGCACACGAGGTAGGTGATACAGTCACAGGAGACTGGCAGATTTGTGTCTTAAAGAGAGAATGTAGGTTGGCCATGCCACCAGTAAGTGGTAGAGAGAGCTCTCATACTTCTATAAGAAAAATAGAGAAAAACTTTTTGTTGTAACTATTTTTTTTAAAAAAAACAACTATTTTTTGGAGAAATTTAAAAATTTTTTATATGCTTTAATAAGCATTTGAATTCATGAAAAGAAACTTTTTCAAAAAACAGTGAAAGAAATGCTAACCAAGATTCTTCTAAAACCTTTTTCTGTCTTGTAACTTTTCTCTGAGAATAAGTGCTGTGCTTCTATCAACTTTTTAAAGGCCATTGAGGTGTCATTTAGTATTATTTTTAAAAAGCAAACTATTACACCCTAGTAATCTGAAAAATACAGTAATCTATTTTAAAAGTTTCCAAAATAGGGTAAATCTGGTTGCTACAAAAAATTAAATGCCTTTTATTTATTCTGGCTAAACTGATTCTGGTTAAATAATTGAAGACAGTTATGTTAAAGGACACATAATCACTACAGTTTGGAAACTTTTGAGTTTCTGGTGCTTGTTTTACTGAATATTAGTTTGGCAAGAAAAGTATATTGAAGTGGCCAAATTTCCCTTGTCACGTTTGTTGAACTATGCAAAACATAGTTTTCATAGCTACAGCCCTAATTAACTTTCTCCTTTCCCTTTTCAACGTGCTCTGCGCCTGTCCTGACCTTGCCTCCCTGTGTCTGAGAACCCAGGTCAGCACCATAGGTCAGCAATAGTTCAACTGACCAGAACTTGCATGTTATACTCAGATCCCAAAGTGGGCTGCTCCTTTTCCTGAGCTCCCCCTAGCACGTTAGCTCTGTGGGTATTATTGGTTTCTGTGTCACCCTCTATCCCCACACTGTGACTTGTTTCCTGCTCCAGCTCCTGGCCAGTAGGAAGAAAGAAAGATTTTCACGTATATTTCCATTAGATGATTCTTATAGTTGATAAAATCTCAACTTGGGTGGGCGTGGAAATGAGAACTGTGAAATCACAGATTTTAGACTTGGGTTGGACCTTATGGGTCATCTGTTCCCATTGTTTTTGCTGTTTTTCCTACCCTAACATCCCCAAGTAGCAGGGACCCACCCTGTTCTGTATCAGAATTCCCTGGTGCGAGTGTGGTTCTGAAGACCAAGTTACCTCATCCTCTTTTCACGGACCCAAATAAGGCTTGCTCAGTGTGGCTTCTGCAGCCGCCACCCCAGGATTATGGGTCCCTGCCACTGTGTGAAGCCACGGGTGATGATGGCAGATACTATGTCCCACCTCAGTGTGTGAGTTAGGATGTCAGTTGAACTACTGCTGACCTATGTGTTCATACCCTACATGTTCCACAATATCAGGGAAAATTTATTCCTTTTTATAGAACTGTCAATTTTTTTAGAACTATAATGGGAATAGAATATTTATTCTTATTACAGTTCAAACATTCAGATACTATGGATATCTTGTGTTTTTATAGTGTTTCATATTTTTTATTTACTTCCCTGGGTTGTTATAAGGATTTAAATGAAATGATGTATATAAAAGCAAGTTTTGATCATCTCCATTTGGCAGATTAAAAACATGGAGGTTTGGGAAGTTTCAAGGTCATATAACTAATAGGGGTCATAAGCTCCAAGACTGAAGGCCAACTCCACTCCAAATCTGGTGCTCACATCAAGCAGCTCCTCTTCTTTGTGAGTGGGCCAGTGTTCCAGGTAACTAATAGGGGTCATAAGCTCCAAGACTGAAGGCCAACTCGACTCCAAATCTGGTGCTCACATCAAGCAGCTCCTCTTCTTTGTGAGTGGGCCAGTGTTCCAGGGCTGTCTTTATTTCACAATGTCAGTTTCCTGAAAACGGGGCCATCGTGGTAGCTGTTTATTTTTGTCTCTCCCATGTTATTGATGGATTGACGTGAGCAACCAGGGAAATATGCATAGCAACTTAACAAATAGCAATGATTATGTAGAAATTTTGTGTGTTTTACTCCCTTCAATTGGGAAAATATTGAAACCTGGCATTAGTCAACAAATTTTTTTTGACTCACGTTGATTGCGTACCAGTCAGACCTTCTCTCTGGTTCTTTAGACTTTGGCTATTCCTATTCTGCTTCCTTTGTATACTGTCCTAAAAAGTGGCCCAGGCTTGAGACTTGCAAGAATTTTCATGATAAGCCAGAAGAATTATTCGAATGCTTTGTGTGGTAAATGTTTTAAGGTTAACCATGTATTCTATGCTCTACAAAATGTGAAAATCATTTTTTAACTCAGTTATTTTAAAGGATTACAGTTCTTAACAAACATTTTTTGTGTGTATGTGAACTAAGGAAAAAAATCTACCCAAAATATATTTTTGTTTTGTTATATATATTTTGAATATATATGTATGCATGTATATATATGTATATATATAAATAAAAACATGTTCTATTTCTTTCTGCAGAATTTATTCCCCAGAAAGGAGCTTTGTAACCAGTTTTTCACCTTGAATGCTACCACCGAGTTTGTCTATCATTAGTGGTGGCATGTCGGAACATACTGTGGCTTTAGGAACTAGTTTTTCTGCTTATATCAAATTATACTTGGTTTGACCTTGAGATTTTTGTTAAAATGGTCTAGAATATAAGCTTACATAGATCCAGAGTTAAGCAGCCCATCAGCAAAGGGTCTTCCTGGCAAACTCTGTGACTTCAGTCTCCTTAGTCCTGAGATAGCGGGAACCATGTCTCACCAATATCCATCTGTCCTTCCTGGTAGGAACTGAAGAAGAGAAGAAAGGAGAAGGGAATCATAGTGTGTTGCCAAAGGGTATAGAGCAGAGATTTGTCCTGAAATCTTTTTAGCCAGTGGTCTTGAAACACTGAATTGAATGTTGTAATGTGAGGTACTAAATAGTAAGCTGACACAGTCCTTGCTATTCTAGGGAAGCCAGCAAGGCTGGCATCCCTTTTGCCTACTTTGCCTTTCTCCCTCCCCTTGAGGTCTGAACTTTGATTGAACCCAGGACCCTGGAAGCTTTGTAAATGAGAAACTTATGTTCTTATTTTGTTGATAAGCAGTTAGCTATGAATCTTCAAGCGCTGTGGCAGCTGAAAATGTTCTATAAACAGCTTGGTACCAGACATAACTGATTTAATCAGTACGATTTGTTATTTTCATTGGCTTATAAAAAGAAACCTAAAATAAACTAGGATGCCTTACAGGTCATCATCTTGTAAGGTCCTCCTGACCCCATAAAGTGTGTCTTTTCATTTCCCACCATCTCCCCTTGGGTACTGGTTGACAACATTATAAGACTTAGTGGGAGTTAACCAGGAACTATAGAAAATGTTGTCGATCCTCAAGGAAATGAAGTCTTATTAGTTGGTGAAATAAGAGACTTCCACTCAAGAGTGCACTAACCACACAGAACATAATATGGTAAGTGTCTGGTGAGTGGTGCAGCCTGGATGAGCTGCATGAGTTCAGAGGAAGGACACTTCGCATAGACTGCAATGGTCAGGGAGAGCTTGCTGGCCAAGACAGACCTTGAGCTGTCCCTGTAAAAGGAGTAGCATTTTGGCAGGTGGCATCGAGGAGGGTGAGCATGCCAGGGAGGGCAGCATGACTGCTCAGTGAAGACCAGGAAAGAGGAAGGGTATATTTGGAGGGTGGGGAAGAGAATATGTCTGATTTATTGAATGGTTAATCACAGTATTTCCTGACTTGGATATCATTTCTTCCACTGAGTTCAAAGTAAAATGATAAGACAATATAGTGTCAACTTTAAAAATACTCACTTCTGAATCAGGGAGACTTACCTTTGACTGTCAGGGAAGTTGCTTAACCTCTCCAAGCCACATTATCCCTTCTTGATGATGAGCAAGCAGATACACACTTCTCAGGGTTATCATGAAATCTAAAAAAAATGGCAGGGACAATGTCTGTGCTGTTTCTTGGTATATCTCTGCTCCTGCTCGTAGGGCTTTCCACATATGAGATACTTGGTAGTGTTCCTTGAAGGAAGGTGTAAGGCCTCCAAGCCTGGTTACCATGAAACTCTTGTTATTATTGTGGTGATTGTTTTTCATGAAACAAATACTCTGGGACACAAGTATCTTTGAGAAATGCTGTTTTTAAAAGGAGGATAAAACAGACTTCTTTGCTCCAATACTTCTCAGAGACCTTAACATGCTGATTTGCTTTTCGAATCTCCTAGAAATACATATGGAGTAAAGCCTTGCCAAACAGATGTGGTTACACAGCCCTCTTATCACTGTGCCCCTTGTAGGATAGTTATCCCATGGACATAGATTGAGATGGGATCTTAGAGAAGTCCTTCCTAAATTAAGTGCCTGGAGCTCATTGATAAAAACTTCGACTGCTTGGATGAAAAGAGGTGGGAGGGGGAAATGATGTCTGGCTTTTGGTGAGTTGGGCTGGGTCATAAGAGACACTTGCCAGGCAGTTGCAATGTGGGATGAGTTAGTCTTGCTGAGTAAGCTCAGAATGACTGCTGACTAGGAATTAAACCTAGACAGCCTTCTGGGATAAGCAGCTGGAGAAGAGAATGAGGGATTAATGTACCCTGGCTGAGAAAAAAGCACTCTTGGCCTGGCCTGGAACAGTGCTGGTGGGTCCTCTATGCCAAAAGGCCAAGTTAATGAAATAATATTTTAAGAAAAGAGTCCCTTCCACCCCCCACCCACCACCCCCACTAAAGATAAATCCCGGAAGTGACGGAAGAAGTGAATTATGAGTTAGGGTCCCTTATAAGGAGGAACAATAGGGAAAGATTCCTAAGAAAAACTGAAGATGGAGAAGCTGGATATTGGGTTGCCCAGAGACTGCACATGAGACACAATCTATCTGATAGGAAGGGGAGACAGGTAATAAAGGAAGGGTCCCGGTACGACTTTACATAACAGTGACTAAGAGCAGAGAAATGTTCCTCACAGCCTCCCTGTGTTGACCTCTCAGACTGGCCCCCCAGCTCCAGCGGCCAGAAGGTGACAATGACCACAAGAATGACAGCAGTAAGAAGTGAGAGGAATGTGGGAGACAGATACAGGCATCACATGAACCCTGTGTGCAGCAACCAAACCTGGGCCAAGGCCGTCCTGAACCTGGCAAGAACTGTGTACCTGAGGCTGACATTCCCCGGCACTCCTACCCTCCACCCAGGAGTCCCAGGACCTAGTGCCTGTCCCAGGAGCTTGGGCATTTTGAATAGAGCATCCAAATTGAGGGCTCAGAACAATCCTTGCAAATCTGGAAATCTTCCAGACCCAAATCTGGCTACTCTTGGAATTAGCAAGTGCCTAATGAATGTGGTTTAAACAGTTAGTGGCCCTTGCTCTCTAAGACTACAAATGGCTGAGTAAGGAAAGCAAGAAAGAATGTCACTTGGAAGACTTAGCTATTACTGGAGTGTTGACTCAACTTCATAAACAATTTATAAGGAGCCTACTTGGACAGCCTAATGCTAAAGTCCTTTAGCAAGGGCTAAAACAGAAGAGATGAGATAAAGGTCTGGGCCAGAAGAATGATGTGAGTCGATTTCAGACTTGCCATCCTCTAAGGTTGGAGACATCCCTACATCATTGCAAAGTAAAAGGATATGTCCTCTGACCCTGTGTTCCTCCAACTGTGGTCTATGGACCTTCTGGTCTGTGAACTGATAAGAACGGAGAGCAAGTGGAAGTACTTAGAGATTTTTATAGCAATTTGATATTACTGTGACATTTTTATTGTATTTTACAAAATTATTGGTGGGCAGTGGATTAGGGAGAAAACACTGATCCTTTACTGCAGAGCATTTGAGATGCACTGCTCTAACCTGAGTGTCCTCAAGACTCTCTGGCCTTTGGTTGCCAATGAGGTCACATTAGCATGCAAACTCATGTGTCACTGGTTCTTCCCCCCTGGGTGTTTACATGGCCTTCACTCCCCACAGTGTCCATGCAGCATGCATGTCTGGGGGGCCCAGGAGAAGTCTCTCATTTGTTCAGGAGCCAACCTCCCCCTCAGAGGTATGTGCAGATGGACACTCTGTTGAGCCACCATCAAGCCAGGATGCCTCTCCCCTCCCAGGGGAGAGGGCTGTGTCTTGTGTTCTCAGTGCTGCACTATCTGCTTTCCCCTTCACACTCTCAGACCTGAGCCAGGGGCCACACACACCCTGGCATTGCCTTCTTCCTCTAGGGATCAGTTAGACACCCAGGCCTGGGCTGGGGCCCCAGCAACAAATTAAGCCAATGGATGCCTCAGGGGTCACTGGTCCCTCACAGTTCAATTTCAAGTTAGAGCTAGCCAGTCCCTCCATTTGTAACCTTGTGTTTTCCAAAGAGTGTTCAGGGGTCTCTAAGATTATTTCATTAACCAGCAGCCTTCCTCTGCTTTATACTTATGTGCATGTTTTAATCATTTAAGTTCCATGAAGGCCCTTTCCTCTCACGACCTGAAAACTGTGACCAACGATGTGGACAATGCAGGAAATAGAACTGTATCTTTTATGGGGGTAAGTTCCCCTAGACTGGGGAGGTTGGTGAGAATGAACTTTGACAGAGGATGTTTCCATTTTTACCCAGTATCTGGTGAGTCCTGATGTCTGCGTCTCAAGCAGGGCTGGGCGTCTCTGCAGGGCAGGCAACATCATTTGTCTTCATCCTGTTAAACCAAGCGGAAGTGCCCCTTTGCCCAGGCCATTAGTCATTTCAGCTGTGCTGGTTTTAAAACTGGACACTTTGTACAAAGCACAAGATGGGGACACAATTGTCAGAAGATGCTAAGCAAATTTAATGTCTGTGTCTAATAAAAAGGGATCCTTTTATCACTAAAAAACGATTTAAAAGGAAATCCAAAGCATAGTTGTAGTAGTCAATCCTGCAGGATATATTTTTCTGTGTGCATTTATATTTAATACATAATATTGTATACATTATTTCATACGTTATAATTATATGATATGTGTATATACGTGTGTGCGTGTGTGTGTTAGTGAATGAGGGCACTTCAAAAAGTTCATGGAAAAATAGAATTAAAAGGTAGCACTAATGTTTCCATGTGCCTTTTGAAGTACCCTCATGTGCATATATACATATGGACTTCAAACTTACTTTTATTTACTTTTTGCATTTCTGCCAGGAGTCTGACTTACTGGATGTGTTTGCTTATATATGATTTCATTTTGTAAAAGTCAACATTTCCAAATGGTCTTCTTGAGTGTAACTATTTCTCTTATTTGCCATTCAGCTTTCTTTTTCTATTCTGAAACTGTGTACACTTGGTACACTTAGATCTGACATTTGATTTGTCTGTAGCTTTATGAGGCTAAGGAATAAAAAAATCCAAAGTCAAGTTTAGAGGAAATCGCAAGAATAAACCATCTGTCTGTCATTAACTTTTGAGCCATTTCTCTACAG
>NW_007728455.1:234775-235671 GCF_000696425.1 Galeopterus variegatus | reverse complement strand
AAGGACTGTTCTAAGCCTTCTATTATGTTGCTTATTATCCCCACAGACTCAGATCCTAAAGCACAGGGATGTTAAACAGCTTGCCCACAAGTACCCAGCCTATAAGTCGCAGAGTCAGAATTTGAACCCAGGGCTTCTGACTCTAGATTATGCTAGTGTTTAAATGTGGAATAAGACAGATAATAGATGTAAATGCTTGGCACATTTCCCCAAATATACCAAACATTAAATAAGTGGTAGCTAAGGCTGATGTTTTCATCTTTTTATTCTTGGAAAAGAGAGAAGTTCCTTTCCTCTCCTAGTAGCTGAAATAGTAGTTTCACAGGGGAAGGCAATTTTCTGAGACATTGCAATTGGCTTTGTGTTTCCCCTAATGTGCTATAGTAATTTAATGAATGGAAATGAGGTCATAACAGGAGAGTGGCATTTGCTTCACCTTTAACCTATTTCTTGTTTCCCTTTGGGGAGTGTGCCTAGTGATCTCGAATATATTTTCCCTGAGTCGTGATCACAGGAGAGAGCTGAGGAAAATGTAAGGGGGCCTCATGTGGAGATCGAACCCTCCATCCTTGTGCAGAGCACAGGCTGGAAGAGGAATGAGGCTGGGGTTGGGGGATCTCCAAAGACCCTACGACAGTGGGTCAAAGCAAGAAGGAAGTGGTGGCATGACTCCTCATCAGAGCAGCTGAAAGCTGTTGTAGCTAAGTGGAGCTGTTTTTACAGATGATGTTCAGCTAAATTTCTGTGCTTGTCATCGATATACGCTGTATATCAATGAGACTTCCACGTCCATGCATAAGGAACATCAATAACGTGGGCAGAGGAAGGAGTGTGCAGAGAAAACTCTGTAAGGATATAAACCAAAATGCTAACTCCAGCTCTTTCAGAGTAGTAGG
>NW_007728455.1:226869-233771 GCF_000696425.1 Galeopterus variegatus | reverse complement strand
GTCAAAAATCAACATTTTATTTGTGACTTGGGAAGAGGAAGAAATTTATTATTCATCTTTGTGACTTTCCCCTTTCCAGATCCTGTCTCCTTTTTCACATGCAAATGGAATGTGAATC
Source organism: Galeopterus variegatus (assembly GCF_000696425.1). Lineage (NCBI taxonomy): Eukaryota > Metazoa > Chordata > Mammalia > Dermoptera > Cynocephalidae > Galeopterus > Galeopterus variegatus. The sequence continues at coordinate 233,653 of NW_007728455.1, read as the reverse complement.
TTTTCCTAAAGTCTGCGGTTTTATGGCCTTTGTCAAATAGGACCTTGCTCAACTCCTAACCATCATATATTGGCTCAGATTTACAACCCACCAGCTTCAGAACATTTTAGGAAGTAAAAGAAATGGTGGAAACAGTTTACAGAGGTGGTAAAGATGACCAAAACCTTTTCTCTGAAATACTCAAAGACAACACTTATTAACATGTATTATGTGCTTTGATTTGTACTCTTCAGTCTGGTTAGTGAGAAAAGATATCACTCAGGAAACAATTTCAATTGTAAAAGGAATTCAGAACTGTTCAGGTGTATACAAGTAATCAAATAGCTTTGATTACTATCTGGCTCCCTAGACCAGTTTTTCTAATTTCAAGAGTCGATTCCAGCCAGTAACCTGCTAAGTGTTCCAATGGGAAGAGTGTCTTAGGCAGTTGATGGCTGACAGCTCTTTCACACCTTTACCTGAAAGAACTAAATTGTTCCCAGCCCTCTATCACCTTCAGAACCACTGTTTCATGCCCACATAAAACTCACGTGTTGTTTTTTTTTTTTTTTGCTTTTGATAGATAAGTAAAAATAAACATTTTCATCAGTGGCTCTGGATGGATACAGCTTGTGAAAGAAATCTCAACTTTCTATCATGCATAATATGTTTTGGCAAAATATTTTTGGAGAAGATATTTTTTATGTCATAGTTCAAGAATCTTTTCTTATCCCAGAATAAATTCACTATTTTTTTTCAAACGCTACCATGTCAGCCTACTAAGATAAACAAGTAACACTCTTGTTTTTCACCGTAATATTGTGTCTGCCTAAATGGGAAAAATTAAACCACAAAAAATTTTGCTGAAAATCTTGTATCTTGAGGAATTAAATATATAAGCATTCAGAGAAGGTCAATCATTAATTCTGAAATTAAATAAAGCATTTTACAAATTTAGAGAAATAATTGTTCATTTCAAAGAATGTATGAACAGCATAAGAATTGCATTCTGTAAAGTACTGATCTCTTCCAAGTAGAACACGAAGCTAATTGAGTGATTTTCATTCCAGCGCTTGTTGAGATAATTTAGAGTCATTAAAAAGCAAAGTGTTCTGGTTCTGAGGTTTATGACGCCTGGTGTTTTTACTTTTCCATAAAGCCAGTAATTGCATTTTAGCCTTGAGCTGTTGGGGATGGGAGATCATCCATCTTCGTCTCTGCTTGCTGCTGCAATACAGACACAAGTTTTCAGGCCACATTTAGAAAATAATACAACCAATTCTGGGTTATGAATTTTGTCTAATTACTTCTTCCTGGATCTGGGTTTATTGCTCAAGACAACACTTACATTTTAAGAAATTACGAACACATTTCCCATAGAGTAGAAATTAATTTATTACAACTTAATGGAGCTTATAATCAACTTAATGGATCATTAAATTTTGGTTCCTGGATTTTCTGAGCAGGGAAGGATTGGTGCCTTGCTGTCAATGATTATTCCTGCCCCACCCGCTCCCCTGCTTTCTGAGTCTCTTTAGTGATGAGCTCAATGGCAACTAGACACAGAAGTCATTTTGGATATTTTCCACCAGTTTTTTTTTTCCAGTAATTTTGGCTTTGCCATTACAGTCCATTGAATTATATGCTAGCATATTTTTCCACATGTAGAGATTATCATATTGTGTAGATCTTTAATAAAGCCTTTATGTTATGGAGAGCCAAGCAAGTGGATTCAGTGTCTCCATCTGTCCCTCCCCCTTTTCCCAGCTGATCCTGAGATAATTTGGTTACTCGCTTCTCCAGTGGGAATTTCAAAGCTGTGTTTGACTTTTAAGCGCTGCTGTGGGAAGGATCAGTGTAAAGGACTCACGCTCTGGTTTTCTTGTCAGAATCATAGCTATTTTTGGAAAGACCCTCAGAATCAAGATATTCTCCTGAGTGTTCTAGCCCTGCCTTTTGGTCAAGTGTGACAATTATTTTTTCATTACCCTCAGTCCTGTCTACATGTGCTTTTGTGGACCTATGGAATATCTTTAGGAAAAAAAATTATCAGATTCCCTGGTATGGTTGACCCCACCAAGCATGATATATCTGAGCTCCTGCTTCATCCCTGAGGTCATCCAAGGGCACTCACAGTGAGCTTCAGTTCTCTAGCTCCAGGTTGAAAAAGCTTCGCCTTAAGCAGTCACCCTGGGGTCCAAACAGGAATTGCCTTCAGGAAAAATGTCTTAAATCCTACCCTCTTTCACCCAGTATCTTATAAGAGTCTCTATCTGATCAAAAATGGCAGTAGTATTAGAAGAACTGGAATACAGCCTCTCTTTAATTCGCTATTTATAATAAATGCAGTATATAAAACGAGCTATTTCTTTGAATCATTGCAAGTCTGGACAAGCTCTGGCCAATAGTGACTGTGTACTAGCCAGGCCAGACCACAAAATGGCATTTGTCTGCCTTGTCATACTTGCCAGTTGACTTTCCTTATTACTAGGCTCCTTGAAGTTGGAGAACACATAACTGTGAATTTCTTTGTTGTCTAGAGTGTCACTGAGTTTTACACACTGTAGGTGCAGCTCTATGGTAGTGGAGAAAGCATGAACTCTGTAGTTACACAGGACTGGGTTCAAACTGGGTTCTACCACTTATTGTCTGTAGATGGATTATTTACACTTTCTGAGCCTTGTTTTGTGTGTGTGTGTTTTTCTCAATATGTCAAACGGGCATAACAAGACTCCTACAACAAGGTTAGGTACTGTCTGTGATTTTGTTAAATAATGGGTAAGAAATATTCTAGATTGTCTTCTATTGCTTCATGCTTATAAATGTATATACTTTATAATTAGATTTTGTAAAGCACTGTTAAAGTAGTTTATTTGTTCTTTTTCTTTTTTTTTTTTTGGTGGCTGGCCAGTACAAGGATCCCATCTCTTGACCTTGGTTTTATAACACCGCACTCTAACCAACTGAGCTAACTGGCCAGACCTAGTCTATTTTTTTCTTTAAACAAGTATTTATTGAAATACCTAGTATAGAAGTGTGAACATATACTTATTTACAAAGCAACTAGAAGTAAGCTTCTAAAATTTGTGCCAAGATTCCAGCCTACAAATTCCTTCATTTTTATAGGACAATACTTATTTTATAAAGCATGTTTTAAAACTTTCTGATTGCTTAATATTCACATGTCATGATTCACTATAAAAAGTAAGTATAGTCTTTCATCTTAAACAGAATCCCCAGATGTTGCAGTAAGGAATTAGTCAGTGAGGACTTTCAGCTTTCTTGAAAGACCTAGAAATGCCCATTGTCTGCATTTTTTGGACGATTGCTATGGCAATAGACCAATTAAGTCAAATGCATATCTTCGGGTGAGATATTATTCTATACTTTAATGCACAAACGGAGGCTCCAAGAGATTAAGTTACTTGCACAAAGGCCACAGAGCTGAAAATTGGTAGCATTTATATTTGAATTTAGATCTGATCAATCCACTACACTCTTCTGCTTCTATTTTCATATTAATGTGTCCTTTTCTTCCTTGGAGGAGGAAGAGCAGTAATTCAGGCAGTTGGAGCCAAAGAGGCCCCAATAAAGTGCTACAGGAGAAAGAGCTCTTGTCTATAAGCCTGGAGATCTGGCTTCTGGTCCCCAGCTCTGCTACCAGCTAACCCTGTGATGGGGGTCTAGGGAGCGGCTTCCTAAATTCCCAGTTTTTCTGAGCTCCTCAGAATCCTCTCAGCTATAAACATTAACCTATCACAGAAAAGTTAATAGGGCCCCTGCCTTTCTTAGAGTCAAATCTCTCTCTTTAGCATCTGACAAATGTTTTTCTTTGTGGTTCTACTGAAATCAAGGGTATGAGATCCTGAAGGTTTAGATCTCAGAGACCCAAGGAATGTTATAATATTGTTCCTCAGATAAAGGCACTACTCTGAGTAATTCTAGGATTTGGAACCACATTACCACCCATTCATAGGTGAGGTAGAATTTACACCTTCGTTAAAGTCCTACAGAAATGGACTTTAAAAGTTGGGGTGCCAGAGAGGGAGAATATTGGGGGAAACTGACCCAGCCATGTCATGATAGGAAATGACCACTTCTTGACTTCACAATGTTCAAGGCATTTGTGGGTTGGTCCCTGTCCCCCATTCTCCGTATATTGGATCATCAGAGAAAAGGGATTATTTGTCCCTTCTCAAAGCTGATGTAGTAAAAATCCATGACTTTTATTTTTTAAATTATTATTATTTTTAAACTTTTTATTTTGAAATAACTTCAGATTTATAGAACAATTGCAGTAGACTGCAAAGTATTCCTATATACTATTCATCCTTACTCCCCAGTGTTAGCATTTAACCACATTGCTTTATCATTTTCTTTTTACGCACACATTTCTGAAATGTACATCAGCTAGTTGCTGATGTGCCCCTTTACCTCTACGTATTTCAGTGTACGTTTCCTAAAAACAAGGCCTTTCTCTTTATATAACCATGGTATAATTTCCAAAATCATGAACTTAACACTCCTATAATACTGTCATATAATTTATAGACTTTATTAAACTTTCACAAATTGTTCCAATAATTGTCCTTTTTAGCAAAAGAAAAAAATATCCACAGCGTAAAATATAGCATTTAGTGGTCACGTGTCTTTGGTTGCCTTTAATCTGGAACCATTCCTCAGTTATAGGCTTTTCATGACCTTGCCATTTTTTTGATCAGTACAAGCCACTTCTCTGTAGAATGTCCCTCAATTTGGTCTTATCAGATGTTTTATCTGATGTTTCCTCATAATCAGATCAATTCAGGTTATGCATTTTGGGCCAGAATCCCAGGAAAGCTGCTGGGTTCTCAGAACTTCCTGCCAGCAGGCTCTTCTGCTTCCATTTTCATGGTAATAAGTGACCTTTTCTTCCTTGGAGGAAGAAGAGCAGTAATATGTCCTGGTGCTGAGGATGTTTGCAGTCACCACTTGGTCAGGTGCTGCCTTTCAGGTTTCTCCACTGTGAAGGTACTCTTCTCCCCTTTGTAATTAATAAATACCTTGTGAGAAGATACATCATAACTATTTAAATATCCTGTTTCCCATCACGCTTTAGCCTATTAGTTTTATCAACCATTTTAGGATTCTTGCCTGAAACATTTATTGGCTGTGATAATTTTTCTCATTTTGTTTTTCCTGTTAACATTTATGAGCTTGAATTCTATACCATTGGTTTTCTAATGACATTCCAGAAAGACTCCATCTGTAAAAGAGAAAGTATCTGGTCTACACTAAATCCATAGGAAATAAAAACCTCCCTTCCCCTTTCCTTAATCCCAGAGCCCAGGTATTGAGCTAAGTGCTTATCTATCCATATTTAGTACAGTGGAAATACGCAGAGCTGTTGGAAGTTGCTCCTAAGGCCACTATCTGAGGTGACAAAATTCCTAATCTTCTCTGAGATGCTTCTCTCCTCAGGTTTACCTCACACTTTTTCTTATGAAGTCATTGTCTCATTCTCCTTTTTCTGGTGCTCTCTCTGTTTCTGTCTCTCTGTCTCTCTGTCTCTGTCTCTCTCTCACACACACACACACACACACACACACACACACACACACACACACACACACACACACCTTAGAACCTGGCTCTTGAAGCTGTCTCTCTCTCTCTCTCTCTCACACACACACACACACACACACACACACACACACACCCCTTAGAACCTGGCTCTTGAAGCTGGAGAGGCTAAAGCTCTCTTCTAAATGTTAGAGACTGTCCTCACTTGCAAATCTCTTTCAGGGCATGACTAGCAAATTGACATTCTGCATAACATTGTAACTCCCTTTTACTTCTAGCTCAGCACTTTCAGTAATCTGCTAGCCAGTCTTAAAGTCCAGATACTCAAAGTGCATCTAATTAAATTCTCTCTCTGTCTCTGGTATAAAATAAGTCAATTGGTTATTCACACTTAATTTCTCACTCTTGTAATGGCTTTTCAAAAAGGCAGTACTTGTCCTCCACTAGGCTTCTGAAGTGCAAAGCCATGCTTCCCCAATCACTCCCCTCGGAAGACTTCTGACCTTCATCTCAACTGTCTCCCTCTATATATGAGTATTATTCCTGGGATGATCACTGTCTCTACTGTAGACATCAGAAGATCGTTAGGTTATTTTAATAACTTTTTACATGTTTCTCAGGAAAACTAGTTTTCACTTATACCAAAGGATCAATAGACAAGATTGATCAACTTCCAAGAAAAACTTTCCTCCTGGTTAACAGACTATGTTACTTTTAATATTAGGAAACTGGAGATCTCTTTTGCTTTATAATATTATACCTCTCTCAAGCAGATTTGGAACCTGTTAGGAACCATCCTCTGGTCCAAAATCCACAACACGGTCATCTGCTCCTGGGAGGAGAAATACATTCATGACGAATCTTTTGTCATAATCGTAAGCTGAGAACAGAAATGCTAAATAAAAATATTTATTTAGTAAATCTTTAGTAAGACTGCTAAATAAAACAGACTTTATTCCCCAGGAACTGCTGGAGAATTGGGTCATTAGTTAGTATGAGAAATTACTATCTTTGGAGAGACTCCACTTTCTCGTGAGTAACCTTGTTTCTTTATTAAGGAGATGTTGAGATACGGTATTTTCTTCTCTCCGTTTAAAATCCCCAAAATGACAGCATTTCCTTGCCTGATTCCTGAATAGGATAAGGAGCAAAAAAACTCCTCACCAATAGTTTTTGGCCACTCTGGGACAGGGAGCTTATCTTCCATGGAAACTCACTAGACCAAAAGACTTTCTAGAACTCT
>NW_007728455.1:226354-226679 GCF_000696425.1 Galeopterus variegatus | reverse complement strand
CTGGGACAGGGAGCTTATCTTCCATGGAAACTCACTAGACCAAAAGACTTTCTAGAACTCTGGTTCTAGATTCATTGACTGTACCAGTGTATTAGTCTGTTTTTGTGTTGCTTATAACATAATACCTGAAACTGGGTAATTTATAATGAATGGAGGTTTGTTTGGCTTATGATTATGGGACAGTTGCATCTGGCACCAGCCTCAGGCTGCTTCTACTCATGGCAGAAAGTGACAAGCAGCTGGTGGGTACAAGCAGATCACAGGTGAGAGGAAGCAAGAGAAAGAGAAAGGGGAGGTGCCAGGGTCTTTTAAACAACCAGCTCTC
>NW_007728455.1:225369-226146 GCF_000696425.1 Galeopterus variegatus | reverse complement strand
TGAGAGGAAGCAAGAGAAAGAGAAAGGGGAGGTGCCAGGGTCTTTTAAACAACCAGCTCTCATGGAAAATAATAGAGTGAGAACTCATTCACTACCCCAATCCCCCAGAGAGGGCATTAATCCATTCATGAGGGATCTGCCCCATGACTCAAACTGCTCCCAACACTGTCATATTGGGGATCGGATTTCCACATGAGTTTTGGGGGGACAAAACATCGAAACTCCATCACCCAGCTTTGGGCCAGAGCAATATATTTGAAGAGACCCAAGCTTCTGCTCATTCTTACAGTATTTCTGAATATTGATTGATGAAGTAGACTCAACAGCTCTGTAAATCATATCATAGTTCATCCTTTTGAGCTGGACACTAGAATACCTTGGCAAAACCCATTTGTAAGTTTAGAGTATAAGAATGTAAGTTTAGCTCTCAGGTCAGAAAAAGATGTGACCTATAGGAATTAAGGGTTTAACATTTTATCTGTTGTCTTCCCTTCTGTGGTTACAGCTTTGAAACTTTGAATCACTGTTGTTTGAGGAAAGACTACTCACATGGTGTCTGAACAACAAAACTCTGGGTAGAACCTATCCCCATCAGTTGAGTTAGAAGGGACATCGACAGGCATAGGCATTAGGGACTTAGATTAAATTTTGAAAAAAATACCTTAGGCAGGGTGGGACCATTTGGACATCAGTGAAGATAATAATTACAATGGAATGAAATACATCATATATTAAAATTAATGAATTTATAATAATTTCAAAACAAAAGTGCAAACA
>NW_007728455.1:223708-224865 GCF_000696425.1 Galeopterus variegatus | reverse complement strand
TTGATCATATTAAGTAATTAAAATATTTAGGTGTGATAGTGGTGTTGTGATTATGTTTTTAAGAGTCATCTTTTACCAATACTTACTAAGTCATTTACAGATGAAATGACATGATGTCTAATTTGATTCAAAATAATCCATTGGGCAGAAAAGTCGGTAGAAATATACATGAAACAAGACTGGTTATGAGTTGGTAATTGTTTAAGCTGTCTGACAGGTAAGTGGAGGTTTATTGTCAACTTTCTATAATACACAAATACTTTAGGTATAATATTAGTCATGTAAAAATCAATGTGATTTTCTTTCTCTAATGCATAGATCATTTTTGTAATAGAATCCCCTAGGTTTGAAAAATAAGTTACCACATTTTTAATGTTCTTGCACTTANTGTAATAGAATCCCCTAGGTTTGAAAAATAAGTTACCACATTTTTAATGTTCTTGCACTTATATGGATATGTGCAATAATTTGAGCATGAGTAGAGTAAGCCCTGAAAAGATATGTATTTCCTTGAGTTAGGATATATGTTAATCTTTGTATCATTCCTGAAGCCAGGGACTTATTTTTCTTACAGTCTGGCCAGGTCAGTGAAGGACTGACCTGCATGTGGACTGTGAGAGCACACGCTAGGCTGTGGAACACTCTTACCTTCACAGCGTCCTCCCCACCAGCAGCTCTAGCCCCTGAGGAGTTTCATATTACTATTTCACATGAAATTAACAAGCCTGGTTGGCAGAGCCATCTGCTTGCAAATACAGGTAGTGCCACCAACATAGGGTCAAGCCTTATCTGTAATTATTAAAGTAGGGGCGATTTGGAAATATATCTTTCCCCTTTTACTTGCCAATGCCATGCTATCAACCTTCAAAATGAAACTTACACAGTTATAAAAACTGTTATTTCTTTACATGTCTTCTTTCTCCAGGCCTCTTCCATTTCCTCTCATAAGCTTAATAGTTGTATTGGGGGAAAGGATGGCAACTTAGTTTTAGAGAATTTTATTTGTACCTCCAAATGGGGACTTCACTGTGTCTGTGACTGAAAACTGTTGATAGAAAGTGAAAATGAATAGGGAAAGTTCTTGAAAGGAAAGGGGTATTGAAAGCTGCACCTGTTTCCATGGCAAGAGAAAGTCCAGCAGTAGATAAGTTAGAAAA
>NW_007728455.1:221258-222316 GCF_000696425.1 Galeopterus variegatus | reverse complement strand
TCTCCTGTTGATGACTAGGCACCAGAATTAAAGACAAAATGGTTTCTGTTGAAAGTTCTGCGGGGCAGTAGGTTGGTTGTGGAACCTGAAAACCTGAAGGTGGAAGATCTAGATAGTCCTCCAGATGAGATCAGATATATGATCATTGGTAATCCTAATAGTGGCTTTTTGGTAATGGCTTACCATCCAGACACACCTCTTCACCATTTTACCCATTTTTAAGCTGACATTGATAACTCTGAGGTGTGGTTCATACAAGATGGAAGTCCATCCTCCGGAGTGTTTTACTTTAGTGTGACAGATGGTGAACACCGTCCACTCTACAAGCTCTTCCGCCTGGATGTCAGTCCCATGTCTATCACCCCTGTAAACCTCATTGACCTACTTCTCCCACAAGGCCAGACAACTGTACCCATTACCAATGCTCACCTGTCAGCAATGACCAATGGAAGGAGCCACCAAATCACTTACAGGATAACATGCCCCTCTAACATGGGCGTCTGCTGATTGAAAACCAGGTGGTCACCAGCTTTGGACAGGAGGATATGAATTTAGGAAGACTCGTCTACCACATGACATATCTCACTGCCTCAGAGGACTTGCTACAATTCTCACTGTTTATATCAGAAAGCAACCTGACAGGACAAACACCAAGTATCAGAGTGCAGCCTTTACTGTGGGTTATGTCAAACCTCAAAATTGTCAACAGGGTGGCTCATCAGCTGAGAAGAAAGGAACTTGGTGCTACTGAGCTTGCTAATATGACTAACAGTGATCCCATATTTGAAGTGGCAGAACCCCTGCCCATGGAAGACTTGCACAAAGAGTGGTTTGCAGCACTGTGATGGAAATGCTACTCTATTTACTCAGGGACATTGACCAAGGGCTTGATCCACATGCTATTCTAACAGATACTGATATGCTGAACGACTCCTTCACCTTCATACTCAGGGAAGACCATGTACAACCAGTGTTAGGTTATTTCCCCTTCACCATCGTGCCACCTGACCTCTTACTTTTGCAAACTTTTAACCAGATGTTCCTTTATTAGTCACTGG
>NW_007728455.1:218466-219646 GCF_000696425.1 Galeopterus variegatus | reverse complement strand
AATAGCAGTATTAACTTGGGACATACAATTAAAGGAGGAAAGCTTTGAATATTTTTCATTGAGGATTCACTCTCTCCGTGCAAGTCAGCAGGAAAAGCAGGAACTATTTCAGCATGTAGAGGAAGTAATTTATCAAATCAATGAGTTTGTTTATATCATGTTTTTCTGTAGTGTGTTTTCCTCCTTGGAGTCTCTAGGTTTGATTTCACAAGGCAGGAAATGCCGTGATGCTCCCGATTGTGGGTCAGTGTGGCTCCCTTTGAAAGTATCCACTGAAAACATTGTATTTCATCAAGAGGCTTTGTCTGTTCTGGTTTGTAAAATCAAGCCTGTAGTAGAAATATTATTTGAAGCCCTAAGGGACAGAAAAGTTTCTTAAATGCTTTGTGGTACCTCAATTGTGCTTAACTTTACAATGAATTAAAATCATTAAAATTTGTATTTGAATTGTCAGTTGAGCCCATCATAGGCCCACCAAGCTTCAGTTTTTGTAATAGTAAAATGAAGATATTAGTACATAAATTAGAAATGCTTTGGGCTACAATTCACAAGACATCCATTGTTAGTGGGTTAGGTTAGGGATTGGCAAACTTTTTCTGTAAAGAGTGACATAGTAAATATTAAATATTTTAGGTTTTGTGGGCCACATATGGTCTCTTCCACACATTCTTCTTGTTTTTTTTTTTTGTTTTGTTTTGTTTTTAACAATGTTTCAACAATGTAAAAGCAATTCTTAGTTCTTAGATTTGGCCCACAGACCTTAGTTTGCCCATCATTGTTTCAGGCAATAAAAGCACTGAATTATCTCAATTAATGAGCATACTGGTGGTGGGTGTTCCAAGGCTGGTCCAGCAGTCAAAGGATGTTGTGGAGAACTGAAGCTCTTTTGTTCTTTCTGTTCTACCTTCCTTGAGCTGTTAGCATTTCATTCTTTTATTTGATTCCTTGGGATTAGGAGATGGTTGCTGAAGCTCCAAGCAATACAACCACATTCAAAGGCAGCAATCACAGTGGAGGAAAGAGAATTATGGCACAATGGCTTTTTCTGGGAGAGAATCAGGTTTTATTACTATTATTTAACCTTATAAGGGGAGTTCCTCTCCTAACATCTTTTTCCTGTTTATGTCCCATTGTCTAGAAATGGGAGACATGATTCTCAACCCTTGACCAACCACTAACA
>NW_007728455.1:212910-217261 GCF_000696425.1 Galeopterus variegatus | reverse complement strand
AAACACATCAGGAGAAAAAAAATGAGGTAGGGTATTTACAAAGGTAAAGATGAGGTCAGAGTGTCCCCAAAAGTCTGATGCCTCTGATGCGTTCATACAGCAAAGACTTTTTTCTCACCACACTCTTTTCGGCGCCTCTAAGTTGCACTTCCTTCTCAACCCAATTTTAACTGCTCTTTGTGAAAACAGATTTCACAATCTATAGAATAAATGGAAGCGTAGCATATTTGGATGTAGAGACAACTACCTATGTTTTGGGTCCCTGGATCTAATGCCATAGACCACTGTTGCTGAAGAAAACTTCTCTACTCTTCCTCCAAAAGTGCTTCTCTCCTGTGTTTCTGGATTTCTGCATTATGTAGCCCCTTTCAAGTGTTTTTGTTTTAGAAAGAAGGAGGGATGAGAGTCTTAGCCCAAAGTTGGCCTTGATTGTTATGCAACTCAGAATCATTCTTAGGCCTGTTCTAATCCAGGTACTCAGAGGGAATAGGATGGCAGCCTGTGCTTGAGTCTGCACACACAAGGGAGGGCCAAGGAGCATCTCTGCTTCCAGTCAGTGGGTTTTGCTCCCCCTTGGCTGGACAAAGAGAATGCCTGCTCTTTGTGGAAGAGCCAGACATAGTTGGCTCAGTGAGCATGTTGGTCTCTTCCTCGCTTCAGCTATAAGATCTCTAGAGCTAGGATTACCAACCTGGCCCCTCTCTTTTTTCTGTTGGTTTTGCAGCTCCAAACAAATAAAATTGGTATCTGTACTGGAAGGAGACACACACAGGCACTTTAAAATAATAATTCACGTTATTGTTTGTGAATGTTCCTGTGAGAGCAGGGACATCAGTGTGAGACCCAGATGTCAAACTTCGGTGATTGATTAAATAATTAATATAGAGTTTGGCAAGTTTTCTTCCAGAGGCTCTGGAATATTCTACTGATTTGCAGATGGGTTCAATTAAAAGGAAACAATGCCTACCATTTGTGCTGGCTCAACTAAAGCATGAAATTAAAAGTTTTGGCAAAGCCTTCTTTAGTGTTGAAAATTGAAGTTTTGGAAATTGAAAATCAATTTGTAATGGTTTCTCCCATATGCAGAGCTATACCCTAGTAGTTTCAATTGTTCATCATAATGAATTCACTGCTTTCAAACAAATGACTGGTAAATTAATAAGAGTATACCAGAGATTGATATCAGAATAGTGATGATTTTTGCTTATACTCTGTTTGTGTAGGGCTGGGAGTGGAGGGTCTCGTATTTTTTTCTGACCACCCACAAACATTTTTTCCTATCAGGACGCCTTGGCAGATTCTAAACTTTGGGGGATCCCTCCTTAAACACCTGGGTGGATTTCCTTATAGTTCTGCTGTAAGTAGGTGGGGTGACATGACACAAAAGCTGCCCTCACCCTCTGGTCCTTCAGATTTCTGGAGCTGAAGTGGATACACATTTTCATTTTTCACAAATTAAGCTGGTTCTGAATCCTCCAAGGATTTAGTTGATAGTTGCATCAGATACCCCCTAAGGACTGTTTTAAATTCTCTCAACTTGCTTTTTACTCTAGCGATAGCTGTGGCTACCAGTTCCAAGCATGTTTACAGCTAGAAATGAGGGTACGTGTATAGGATGCCTTGTGCTTCCTACCCCGGGGTGCCTCTGTCCCCACAGCATGCCTGTGGGGACTTGTGCTTGCACCACCCAGAAATGGGGAGAGTTACTCCACGTGGAGCAGTTCTGGTCCAGTGGAAAGTGGAACCTATGGATAAAGCTTCCTCCTTTCATCCCCCCAGTGAACAGATCTGAAATGCGTTCTATAAGACCTCTCAGAACATCCTGAAGATTGGGCACTGTAAGTTGATGCACAGACTCTTTCCCTTCCCTGTTTATTATCCCTGTTCCTCATGCCTGCTCCCACTCACAGATGAGTCTTTGCTTTTGAGGAAACCAGGCTAAGCAATAGTTCACATTCTCCCTGCATTGTGTGTGCTAAGATTACAGACCCTGTGGCTAGGGATCCATTGCCTCATGGTTCTCTCATGACGCTTAGGTGCACAGTTGTATCTGGGTCACCACCTCCAGGACCCCTACCCTCCAGGACCCTTACCCAGTATAGCTCAGGTCTGCTGCAACACTGCTGTCTACCTGCAGCTGGGAGCCAGGAGGCCTTATGGTGGTGGGAGACTCTGGCCCAAGGCTCACTTTTGGAATAGTGCTGAGGAGCCAGGCTTCCACCAAACCACCTTCTAGTTGAACATCTCCTTACTCTTCATTGCAGTCTCCGCTGGACATGTTGGGCCCCAGAACAATAACCCTTTTATCACAACTTTTAGCAACCCCAAGATTTACTGCATTTTATAACATTTTAGAAAGGCTCCTCTGCATTTCTTTTCGATGTGACTCATGCCTCTTGCAAAGCAAAGACTACATCAGTACTCTTTTTTAACATAAGTTTTATTGAGATACTTACATACCAAAAATTCACCTAAAGTATACAATTCAATAGTTTTTAGTATTTTCAGAATTGTGCATCCGTCATTACAGTTTTAAAACATTTTCATCACCTCAAAGTAAGCCCTATACCCATTAGCAGTCACTTTCCATTTATCTCCAATTCCCCCAGCCCTAAGCAACTACTAATATACTTTCTGTCTCTATGCATCTGCTTATTCTGAACATTTCATGTGTATAGAATCACACAATATGTGGTCCTTCACAATTGTCTTCTTTCAGATAGCATAATGCTTTCAGGGTTCATCCATGTTGTAGCATGCATAAATTCCTTTTTATAGCTAAATAATTTCATTGTATGGATATACCACATTTTATTTATCCATTCATCAGTTAATGGACGTGTGGGTTGTTTCCATTTTTTTGGCAATTATGAATAATGCTGTATGAATATTAGTATATATGTTTTTGTGTGGATATATGTTTTCATTCCTCTTAAACCTAGGAATGGAATTGCTTGTTCATATTGATATAGGAGGTGCTCAGTTTCCCTGGGTTCAGGTTTCAGGACATGCCTCTGGGTTTCCTGCCACTCCCTGAGGTCTCAAGCCCCCTCCTCCGAGCTCTCCCCTGGAGGAAAGTTACTGTTTAACACCAACAAGGAAAATGAAGTGTTACTGTTTAGCACCAACAGGGAAAATGAGACCACGAGGGGCTGGCTTATGTAAACCCAGTGGCTGGGCATGCTCAATAGAGAGCACAGAATATTCTTGAATATGCCTGGTGCATGCGATAGGGTCCGACTGATGAACATGCTTCAGGAAGAGACCAACTGAGCATGTGCAAGACTAAATGTTACATAACTGGGAGCCACCCCCTTAACTACATATTTATTAGGTAGAGAAACTATAAAAGCCGAATCCCAGCTGAAGGCTGGGCTGTTGCTCACTTTCCTGGAAGCAACTTGTACTTCAGTGTCTGAGGTGCATGTACTTCACTAGGTAGAGAAACTATAAAAGCCGAATCCCAGCTGAAGGCCGGGCTGTTGCTCACTTTCCTGGAAGCAACTTGTACTTCAGTGTCTGAGGTGCATGTACTTCACTTTGTATCAAATTGACTTTCAGCAAGCAGCTGCTCATTTGTACTGAACTTTAAATATGTTTTCCTTGCTCTTGTGTTAGACTTGATGTCTGTACTGAGCTTACTTTTGTGTTAAACTTGGTGCCAGCCCTGCTCAGTCTCTGGAGCTATGCCGCACTCTCTCTGTGGAACCTGTATTTCTTATCTATTATGTTAAACTTGTTCTCACTTTCTACTGTGACTCTGCCCTTGAATTCTTTCCTGTGGTGGAGTCAAGAACTTGGTAAGAAGACTAGGTGGGTGGAGGCTGACTGTGGGGCCCCCTGGACCCTACCTCTGATATCAATATGGTAACGGTATGTTTAACCATCTGAGCAACTGCCAGACTGTTTTCAAAGTAGCTGCCAGGTTTTGCATTCTCACCAGCAGTGTGTGAGGGTTCCAACGTCTCCACACCCTCACCAATACTTGGCTATTATTTGTCCTTTTTATTGTAGCTATCCTAGTGGGTGTAAAGTGGCTTCTCATTGTGGGTTTGATTTGCATTTCCATGGTAGCTAATGATGTTGAGCATCTTCTCATGTACTTATTGGCTATTTGTATATATTTTTCAGAGAACTATCTATTCAGATCTTTTAGCAATTTTGAAAATTAGGTTATCTGTCTTTTTGTTATTGAGTTGTAAAGTTATTTATATATTCTGGATACTAACCCTCATCAGATATATAACATACAAAAATTTTCTCCCTTCCTGTGGGTTGTCTTTTTACTTTCTTGATGGTGTCCTTTGAAGCACAGAAGTTTTTAATTTTTTTTTGTCTTTTGTCTTTTTTC
>NW_007728455.1:210117-212108 GCF_000696425.1 Galeopterus variegatus | reverse complement strand
AGAGTTCTAGAAAGTCTTTTGGTCTAGTGAGTTTCCATGGAAGATAAGCTCCCTGTCCCAGTGCGCCACCGGGCCGGCCCAGAAGTTTTTAATTTTGATGATGTCCAATTGATGTATTTTTTTCTCTTGTTGCTTGTACTTTTGGTGCGATACCTAAGAATCCCATTTTCTAATCCAAAGTTGTAACAATTTATGCCCTTGCTTTCTTCTAAGGGTTTTATAATTTTAGCTCTTACAATTAGATGTTCAACCCATTTTGAGAACATGGTATACATAGTGTGAGGTAGAGGTACAACTTAGTTCATTGCATTGCATGTGGATATCTAGTTGTCTCAGCACCATTTGTTGAAAAAAATCATCCTTTCCCCATTTAATTGTCTTTATGACCTTGTCAAAAAGAAATTGATCATAAGTGTGAGGGATTATTTCTGTACTCTCAATTCTATTCTATTGATCCATTGTCATTCCTTATGCTAGTCCCATCCTGTCTTGATTACCACAAATTTTGAAATCAGGAACTGTGTGTGAGCTCTCCACCTTTTTTTATTTTTAAGATTGTTTTGGCTATTCTGGATTCTTTTAATTTCCATATAAATCAGCTTGTCAATTTCTGTGAAGATGACAGAAGAGCTTTTGTTTGGGATTGATTGCTTTGAATCTGTAGATAAATGTGGGAACTATTGCATCTTAACAATATTAAGTCTTCTCATCCATGAACACAGAATGTCTTTCTATTTGTTTAGGTCTTTAATTTCTTTCGACAATGTTTTATCATTTTAAATATACAAGTCTTGCACTTCCTCAGTTAAATTTATTCCTAAGTATTTTATTCTTTTTGATGCTATTGTAAATGGAATTATTTTCTTAATTTAATTTTGGTTTGTTTATTTCTAGTGTAGAGAAATACAACTAATTTTTGTATGTCACTCTTGTAACCTGCCACTTTGTTGAAATCTTTTCTTAGTTTTAATTGTTTTTTGGTGGATCTTAGGATTTTCTATATATAAAATCATGTCCTCTGCAAATAAAGATACGTTTACTTCTTCCTTTCCAGTCTGGGTTCCTTTTATTTCATTTTCTTGTCTAGTTACTCTTGCTAGAACCTCTAGTGCAATGTTGAGATGTGGACTTCCTCATCTTGTTCTTAATCTTAGGGAGAAAGCTTTCACTCCTTATTCATTCAATATATTACCAGCTGTAGTTTTTTTGGTAAATGTCCTATATAAGGTTGAGGAAGTCATTGTCCATTCTTAGTTTGTTGAGTGTTTTTATCATGAAGAGGTGTTGAGTTTTGTCAAATGCTTTTTTGCATCTATTGAGATGATCATGTGGTTTTGTCCTTTATTCTGTTGGTACAGAATATTACATGGATTGAATTTTGGATATTAAATCTGCCAATCACTTGGTTATGGTGTATTATCCATTTTATATACTGCTGGATTTGGTCTGCCAGGATATCTTCACTGTGTTAGCACTCTTGCTATCAATCTCTCACTTCAGGGGTGTGAGCTCAAGCAGAAGAATGTGTGTTGAAAGGACATCAAAGACTTTTTATCTAGGAAGGTTGGTTTTATTGTGGAATGGAAATAGAATGGATGTGAGCATTTAATATGTTTGAGTCTATAAAGAGGAAGCTAAGATATTTTGTCTTGGTTTAGTGCTCAGACGACATTTGGAAAGGTAACTGGCATTTGCGTATGCCTCTGGGGCAGAAGTATCTAACAGGACTATGCTGGAGGAGTTGCCCATGTACTGTTCTACATGAGGTGCCTGGGTCTGCTCTGCCTCTACCCCAGCCCAGTCTTGGTGAGAGTTGAAGGTTATGTGTTTTAGAGAGAGGGGCAGTAGCAGAAGCCACATCCAGTTTCCAGAGGTAGCAAAAACAGAGAATGGTGCCCAGTGTTGATGGAGGTGCTGGTGAAGTCTACAACATCTGTGCCCAGTGGTGGCCATGAAATCTTTGCCAGCCCACTTCTGCAGTGTAAATTTAG
>NW_007728455.1:204679-209743 GCF_000696425.1 Galeopterus variegatus | reverse complement strand
TTCTACTAATGCTCTTTTCCAGGATCCAATTCAGGGTACCACTTTGTTTGTGGTTGCCATTTCTCCTTAGTGTCCTCCAATCTGTGACCGTTTCTTACAGTTTTTCCTTGTTTTAAATAGTACTGGTCAGTAATTTTGTAAAATGTTCCTCAATTAGAATTTATTTTTTTAAATCTGTATTTTATTTTCCCCATTTAATTGTCTTTAACTGTCTTTGAAGTCAGGTTAATTAATTTTTTTCTTTTTTTTTTATTGTGGTAAGATATATATAAGATTTGCCATTTTAATCATACAATTTCATGGAATTAATTACTTTCACAATGCTCTGTGACCATCACCTTTATCTATTTCCAAAACTTTTTATTGTGGTAAGATATATATAAGATTTGCCATTTTAATCATACAATTTCGTGGAATTAATTACTTTCACAATGCTCTGTGACCATCACCTTTATCTATTTCCAAAACTTTTTTGTCATCCTAAACATAAACTCTGTACCTGTTAAGCAATAACTTCCAATTATTCCTTCCCCCCAGTTTCTGGTAACATCTAATCTACTTCTGTCTCTGAAACTTTTTTCTTTTTAATTTATTTTTTCTTAATCAACCCATGATAATTGCATGTATTTATGGAATACAATGTGATATTTGGGTACATTTCTACAGTGTGTAATGATCATATCAGGGTAATTAGAATATCCATCACGGCAAACATTTGTCATGTCTTTGTGTTGGGAACATTTGAAATCCTCTCTACTAACTACTTGAAGTTATACAAGAATTTGTTGTTGACTGTAGTCTTCCTACAGCGCTGTGGAACACTAGATGTTATTCTTCCTATCTCGCTACAATTTTGTATCCATTGATCAGCCTCTCCCTATCAGTTTGGGCTTTTATGGTGTTTTCTCATTATTAAACTGGAGTTATGAATTTTGGGGAAAAACACCATGGAGGTGAAGTGCCCTCATCATGTTATATCAGGATGTAAATACATCCACATGACTTATCACTGGTGATGCTAACCTTGATCGGTTGGTTAGAATGGTCTCTACCAGGTTTCTCAACTGGAAAGTGACTGTTTTCCTCTCTCTGTACTCTGCTTGTTTGAAGTGAGTCACTAAGTCCAGCCCACAGTCAAGGTGAGGGAACTGAGTTTATATCTCCAGGAGGGGGCAAATCTATATATATTATTTGGAATTCTTCTATAAGGAAGATTTGTCCTTTCTCCTCTATTTATTTATTTATCTATTCAATACTCAATCTAGCACAAGAAAAGGGCATTTTTTGATAAAAATACTGGGAAATCTCTTAGAATCCAATGGTGGGGAATATAGTTAGCATTATAGGGCATGCAGAGATACTAGAAAGTGGAACAAAAGACCATGTGGAGAAAACAATAAAGACACTCTCGGGGGCCTGCGCCATTCCCTGCACAGTAGACTGGCTTCTGCTACAAGGTTCTTAGTTTCAGTTACCTTATCGCTTCAACTGTCCACAGCCTTTAGATGGCCTGGCTATCTCCTTGTTCACCTGCTACATGACTCTGTCCCTCCAGGGAATAATGTCATCTGACTACAGTTGAGGGTTGCCTGGCACAAATTCTCAAGAGAAAGAAACTCGTTTACTCAACCTAGACTATAGATTCATTTTCCCTGAGCCAGTTGTCCCCTAGAGTCCAATTAGCTGTGGCTAGAAGTGGGGTGAAATTGCTTGGCAAAAAAGTATGACAATTTTGTCCCCCTTTATCAGAACTCTGAGAAGGAGTCCATTCTAAGAGCAAGGGTGTGTTGGGCTGGCTCTGCACTTGCTTTCAGTTCTTCCTGGAATTAAAGTTCTGCTTCTAAAACATCAGAGTCCTATTCATTTCAAAGTCCGCATATGAGCTCTTCTGCTCAACACACAGTGCTTTTCAGTGACCATTTCTATTCTCTCATATTTTGGAACTTCTGCATAAATTTTTGTTAAGCAGATAAAATGGAGCTGCTCTAGGTGAAACATTGGTGGGGGGCTTATCACATCACCCCCTCAGCCTCCCATTCTCTCTCCCTAGTGACTACCAACATCTCTGCAGAATATGGTTTAATGGAGGTGGATCAGATGAATGGTTTACTTCTCTGGGCCTCAGTGTCCAAGTTGAAGGAGAAGACACACCCAAACTGGATAAGTGAAAAGCATTTCATAACAGACTCTATACAGATGTGAGCAGGATTCAGGGAAAGTTATCGAGGCACAGTACCCCCAGGGCTAGCAGCAGCAGGGAGCCGTTACTGCCCCTCAGTCGGAAGGGACAAAAGGAACAGTTGGTTCCTGGAACTTGGAGAGAAGGGCTGTATGGCCACAGCCACCTGACAGGAGCTGTGACCTTCAGTAGATAGAAGCAGCCAACCTTAGAGAGCAGGGGGGAGAGAGTTGGGGGAACAAAGGCAGCTGGTTTGCTGCTGAGCCGGCCTAGAAGCATTTTCCTGACTTGAATCACCATGCACTTTCCACCTCATCACACAGCTGCCTTCTCATTTTCTCCTACATGAGGCTGCCACAATCTTCTTCTGATGTTGCAGATGAAGGAGCAGCTTAGAGCTTTGCTGTACAGGACCTGTTCTGGCCTGCATCTCACACACACTAAACTAGTGAAAGACCTGGACCTTTTCTCTTGCTTTTCTTGGGTTTCCTCCCAGCTCAGGAAATCAGAAGTCTATTTTGCTGCCCCTCCATCCTGACCCCTGGCAGTTCTGCTTCTAGATAAAGGGCTTTGCTGAGCACCTCCTCCTAATGGGCACAGAAAAGCCCCCAATAATATATATACATATATATATTTGTGTGTGTGTATGTGTGCAGTGGGGAAAAGAGCCTCGAATTGCTCTCTAAGTGAGGTTTGCATTCTTCCTGGAAGGAGTTTTCTTCTCTGAGGCTGCTATTGCCACGGTCAATTGAAAACTAGGGTACTGCCTTCAGAAATTCTCTCCTATGCTTTGCAATGTAATTGAAAACAACTGTTCTGCTTCTACTGAAACACGAAGGGAGTTGGAATCAACATTGTCAACTAATCAAGGAGGGGGTAAGGGAGGAATAGTTTAGGCGAGGGGTGGGGAAGAGAGTGGTTGGGCTGGAACAGAGGAAAAACAAGATTTATAGGTTAGAAGAAAGGAAAATAATTTAAGATTTTCACGCAGAATAAATTTCCATCTGATCTTCCCTGATAGCAAAATAGTTTATGGACTAGAAAAGCTGGGTTCTTTTAGAGTGACAGTGTATTCTCACATCCAGGCAGGGATAAGGCTAGTCCAGAGCAGGACTGGAACCCTAGGCTCCTAAGAGCAAGTCAGTTAGAGACAAGCATTGCTATACCCATTTTAAAGAGGAGATGGGGGAAGCTGTTTCACAAAACTATGAGGAAGACACGGGGGATATGGTCTGAGCTTTCAGAAGAAACATTCCCATTAACTTTCTACTCATCAGTCTTGTGTCAATGAGGAAGATTAGAATCTCATCCCAATGTACTGTGTGCCTTCTGTTACCTGCAGACCCCATATTCTCTAGCCTTAGACTTTCTTCATGAATTATAATTTTCTTCCTAGGCAAATGGTTCACACCAAGTGCCGATGCCCACCGAGTCATTCCCAGCTGGGTCCACAGTGTACCTTCTAGCCCTGCAGGTAGAGGGCTGGGGATTCTTCCAGAATATCTGACATTCTTTCTCCAGTGCTTTGAAGAATACAGAGACTTTGGGTTTCCCAGCTGGGTCCACAGTGTACCTTCTAGCCCTGCAGGTAGAGGGCTGAGGATTCTTCCAGAATATCTGACATTCTTTCTCCAGTGCTTTGAAGAATACAGAGACTTTGGGGGATAATTTGAGAAGACAGGACTCTTAAATGACTTTCATTATAAGAGATACAACATTCTCCTCAGTATATTGGAGAGATATCAAAGTTGATCTCATTCAGAAGCATTAAAAGGAATATTTTAGATAAAATTACAACAGTTTCTTCCTAGAGCTTTTTCTGGCTGTAACATTGAAATGAATGTGAACTGATGCCAAGCCCTCAGGCAGGCATTCTTGTTGGGAACCTAGGCCTCTGATGAATCAGCCACAGGATGGGCCATAGGGAGGTATGGGGGGCGGCATCTTCCCCTTTTCTGGTCTCCCATAAGACTCCACAGTCCCAATTAATCCCCAAATGTAAACATTTCTGTTCTTGTGGAGCTTGTGAGAAGCATATAACAATTGACACTTAGCACAGTGTCAGGCTCTTAGTCAGTACTGAGTAAATGTTTTACATGTATCAACTCATTTAATTATCACAAATGCTCTATGATGTGGATACTGCTACATAGTACTCCAGTCTTCTTATTTGTAAAGTCTGGATAAACAGGCTAAGTAACTTGCTCAAGGTTATATACCTAGTAAGCTTATAGTGATGTTGTGAAGTCCTGCTCAGATTCCCTTTCTAGAGTGAAGGACTTATATCTCCAGTTGCTGGGAGTGTGGCTGGCAGACCAGACCTGTCATCCCTCTTTGGGAATGACCTTGGCTGAAGAGAGCAACCAAGGCCAGTACCATGCTTGTTTCCCAGGGCAGCCTACAACCAACGATTGATTGACACAGGGGTACACAGGCTCACCCCCTCATTCCATCTCAGGATCATTCTGAAGGTCCATATCAGCTTCAAAGTCCCCAAGAGGTTGGCTCAGGCCTTTGTTAAGACTGTATTGCAGCTCAGCTTCTCCCTCTGCCCAATCCTGCTTCTTTCCACGGTAGCTGATCCCAGGAGTACTCCCCACTGAATCTCTTACACTCTAAGCCTTGACTCAGAGTCTGCTCCCCCAGGAAGCCAAGCCTTGACAGTGCTGGAGCTGCCATTTCAGCTTGGGCCATCAGGTTCCACAGGCCAGACTCTTCACCACTGCATCCTACTGACTCTCAAAAAGTTGTGCTTGTTAAAGTTGGAAGGGGTCTGGGCCGGCCCGGTGGCGCACTGGATAGTGCGCCGCTTGGGAAGCGCGGCGGCGCTCCCGCCCGAGGGTTCGGATCCCACATACAGGCCGGGTCCCGCCCACCGGCTGGGG
>NW_007728455.1:173712-203706 GCF_000696425.1 Galeopterus variegatus | reverse complement strand
AAAAAAAAAAAAAAAAAAAAAAAAAAAAAAAAAAAAAAAGTTGGAAGGGGTCTTAGAAGTCAGGTAGTACAACCCCATGTTAGTGTCTAAAAACTTGAAGTACTATTTGAAAAGACAGTGTATTGCCCATAGCAGATAGTCTGTGTTTGTTAATTGAGAGATGTATGCATGTGTGTAAGGAGAGCTAGGAAATTAGGAGCTTCCCTCTATCCCCACATTTGTTTTCATAATATGAGGAGAGATTTATTGCTGCTCTTACTTAGCAGAATTGAGAGGCTCAGTGGTTTTCTAATGAGCTTCTAAGAGTTTGAGCTCAGTGAAGTCTGGCTCCTGAGAACTGATAGCCTCCTAAGAAATGCAACGAGGGGTGGGAGCTAGCAGAAGGGCAGAAGCCCTTTCTCCGTTAGGGCTTTCTAGGTGTGGACTCTTTGGGGAAATGCTGAGCTACTGTTTGTTCTCTGTGTTTGCAAGCCATCTCATAGAATTGTATCTTTTTGATCTGAAAAGAACACTGTGGCTTATGCAGCCTCCCTTTGTCTTCTACAGATGAGGAAACTGAAGTATGAGGAGCAGAGGGTTTCCCCAGCAAATCAGTGACAGAAGTGGCCCTGGAGCCCTGAACCCAGACTGCCGCTCATGGGCTCTTTCTGCTGCTCTGCTCTTTTATTTTGAATTTTCTTGAAACATTTCCAATATGATGGGTGTGCCAGAGACAACTGGTACACAGTGATTATCCCACGTGTTCCTCTGACACTTCACAGCTTTCTTTGTGCTTAAGTAGGAATCGTATGAGCATGCCGCCATTGGACTGTGAGAGGAAGAGGAGCTCGTGCCTCTTCCAGGCCAGTGAGTTCAGATCGGTGTTCCTGCTCCATCCTTCACGTGCCTTGTGGCCGAGACCACGGAGACCAGGTGGAACATATGGCAAAGCTACAAGACGGAGGAAAGCCTCCCAACTCATGTGAGCCTTTCTGTGAGCAGAAAATAAGCCGTGGTTGTCTTATGGCACTGAGATTTCAGGAGTTTGACCTTTATGGAAGCTAGTGGTCACTACCCCACATCAGTGGGCTTCTACTTCTGGGCCAGCTTGCCTAAACAGGACATAGCAAGCAAGGTTTGTTAATGGCAGCCTGATATTTGGAAATAGTCAACTGGAATGTGACACTTATCACTTGGGCACTCTCTCGACTCAGAGCCAGAAGGGCTGAGAGAAGGCAAGAGTTCCAAGGCAGAGGGAAGAGTGGCAGTTGCTGGTGGGGACCTTCCAGCTCTTCTTCAGGAAGTCGGCTCCCACGGATGTAGAGGCAGGGCCAGTCAGCTCTCTTGGGTTCTATCTCAGTTCTCTTTCCACACCAGGGATGGGTTGTGGCCACGTTGTCCTCAGCCCAAGCCCAGCTGCATCCCCTCTCGCAAGTGCATTAGGAACCAGTAGGAGGAACTGACCCAATGCCACTTCTCTATGAAACCTCTGCTCCAGACCCCACTTCATGTTCCCACCTGCAGTGGGCCTGTCATGACCTGGTTCTGAACTGAGAACTCACAGCACTTTCCCCTGATGGTCACAGCTCTGGCTCCAGACAGGCTCCTGAAATAACACAGAGGAAAGGCAGCACGTCATCTCTGCTGGGCTGTTGGTTTTGTGGCCATCACTGGGCGACTTTTGGCTCTGAAGCCTCCAATTAATACAGGGTTTGCTGGCCTCAGTGTTGAATTCTGGCCAGCTGGCCTATAGTCTTTGCATTTCCTGGCACCAAGCCTGGCATGCCCACAGTGGTTTGGTCCACCGATTGAGGGGTGAGTGGCCTGTGCCTTTCTCCTTCCACTTCTGGCATATTATTTCAGAGAAATCACCACCTACCCCCCCACCCCCTCAAGGGATGTTCACTGACACACAACCCAGTGTCAGCAGGTCCAAGGCCTGGCTGTTGTACTCATACCTCACATAGTTTTATATAAGGCTGGCTCTTCTAGGTCGTGGTTAGTGGTTTCATTGCATGCAGACACTTCAGAGGACAGGATGTGATACAGCTGGAGGGTGATTCTGTGGTTGTTGATGAAATAGATAGCATGAGAAATTCCAATAAGGAGGCTGACCTCTCATTTTCATTAGGAACAACACAGTCTCCACTGGCTTCTTGTAGATCTCATAACACATGATGGGATTAGCAAACCCAGTAAAGGCCCAGATTTTTGTATATAAAACGCAGACAATATTCCTGACATTTCTAATTTTAAAAAATCTAATACATTTTAATAATAAAAATTAAAGCAGTAGAATAGAAAGTATAAGTCATTTTCTAATCCTAAATCCCTCTTAACAGATAAATTCAAAGCTTGTCATATATTCTTATATTCATATATTTTTATGCTTACATATTTCTAAATATTTTTTAAAACACATTGTTCCGTAACTTTCACTTTTATTTCATTTTAAGGTATTGGGACATTTTCTGTGTCAGTAGTATCTATCTCATCTTTTAAAAAATCTGTGCAGTGTTTAACTATGAGGATGGCTCACGTCTTATTTCTTTTTTTATGTGACTTTTAAATTTTATTTATTTATTATTTTAATTTATCAATATACTATGCAGTTGATTTTCATGTCCCTTTACCAATTCCTCCTTTCCCCCCTCCCTCTCCCTGCCCCATCAGCATCATATCTGTTCACTTATCTTAACAAGTTCAAGGAATTATTGTGATTGTTGTGTCTTCTTTTTTCCCCCATTTATTCGTTTGTATATTTATTTTTTTATTTTTATTAGCTTCCATATATAAATAAAAACACGTGGTGTTTCTCTTTCTGTGCCTGGCTTATTTTACTTAATATAATTTTCTCTAAGTCCATCCATGTTGCTGCAAATGGCAGTATTTCATTCTTTATTTTTACAGCAGAGTAGTATTCCATTGTGTAGATATACCACAGCTCCCTTATCCACTCATCCAATGATGAGCATTTAGGCTGATTCCAACTCTTAGCTATTGTAAAAAGAGCTGCAATAAACATGGGAGTACAGGTATCCTTTTGACATGATAATTTTCATTCCTTTGGGTATATATCCAGCAGTGGGATAGCTGGGTCATATGGTAGCTCTATCTGTAATACCATTTTCCATAAAGGCTGCAACATTTTGCAGTCCCATCAACAGTGTAGAGGGCACATCTCTGTTCATTATCTTCTCGTACATTTATTTTTCCAAAGGAAAGTTAGAATCAATGTAGGTTTCCTCCACCTTAATTCCTGGAGGATAGTCCTGCTGGGCACAGTATTCTTGGCTAGCCATTTTTTTCTTTTAGTATTTTGAATATGTCATCTCATTTTCTTCTGGCCTGTAGAGTTTCTGTTGAATAGTCTGCTGTTAGTCTGATGGAGACTCCCTTATAGGTGACTTGACACTTTTGCTGTTTTCAGGATTCTCTCTGTGTCTTTGAGTTTTGCCAGTCTGACTATAATGTGTCCGGAAGAAGACCTTTTTGAATTGAATCTGTCTGAGGATCTTTGAGCCTCTTGAATCTGGAAGTCTGTGTCTCTCTCCATACCTGGGAAGATTTTCGCTATTATTTTGTTGAATATGTTTTCAATGGCTTTTCCTTTCTCCTCCCCTTGCGCTTAAGATTGTCTGCTAGCTCTCTCAGATTTTCTTCATCGTTTTTGATTCTTTTCTCTTTTTCTTTTTTGTCCTTCTGGGTTATTTCAAAATGACTGTCTTCAAGATCAGAAATTCTTTCTTCTGCTTGTATTAGCCTGCTACTTATGTTCTTAGTTATGTTTTTTGTTGTTGTTATTGTTGTTGTTGAAGGAATCCTTCAGTTCTAGGAGTTCTGCTACATTCTTTTTTAAGGTATTAATCTTTGTAAATTTCCTCCTTCATATCCTGGATACTTTTTCTCATTTTGTTGTGTCATCTGAGTCTTCTTGTATCTCATTGAGTTTCTTTAAGATTGTTGCTTGGAATTCCTTTTCAGTCATTTCAAGGGTTTCCTGCTTTATGGGATCTGGTATTGAGAATTATTGGATTCTTTTGGTGGCGTCATATTTTCTTGTTTTTTCATATTTCTAGTATCTCTACTTTGATGTCTCATCATCTGGCCGAGAAGTTGCTTCTTCTATTACTCTGGAGTGTGCTTTGAGCAGAAAGACTTCCTCCTGTAGAAGTGTTTTATACTGACCATTGAGTAGGGTGTTTTAGTATTGGTTCTGGGTAGACATCAGTGCAGTCTCTGTGTGGGTGTTTAGGCTATATTCAGTGTTGGAGTTGTGTGTTAGGGCCTCCATGACCTAGGCACTGGGGCACTTAGTGATGCTTTGCTAAGGTTAGTGATACTGTGTTGCATCATCAAGGATGTGGGTGAGCTCTTGAGTTCTTGGGAGAAGTGTTTGGATGCCTTGTCACTCCTTGGATGGGGTGGGTGAGCTTGTTGACACCCCAGCTAGCATACTGTGAACCTGATGAGCACACCGGAGTGTACTGAAGCTCCTCAGTTCGCATGGGTGACCCTGAGTGGGTTTTTCTTTCCTCTTCCCTACACGCAGAGGCTCCTCCTGTATCCTTGCTTCCCCAGTTGGATGATGGGTTGGTGGTGGTTGGGAATTTTCTTCCTTACTCTATTTGGCTCTCCTGGGTTTCTGCACTCTCAGGGATTTGTGCGTGTGTCTTTCTTGGAACAAGGCAATCGCATGGGCTGTGCATGTACCTCTCACTCCCAGGTTCACTACTGCAGGGGACAGCATAATTCCCCCTGTGGGTTGGGCCACTGGGTTGCAGGCTTGCTCTTGCTCACTTCTTTCCCTGGGCTCTGCTGGTGACCCTCCTTGTGTCAATGAAGTCAAGTGGTCAGTGGGCCACCTGCATGATGGTGATGGCTGCTGCACACAACTTTGGCACCTGCTGTGGCAGTGGGCCACTCTTGTGGCAGTAGTGGCTGTAGCAGTGGCTGCCCTCAGCTCCTGAGGTCTCCATACCCCTGCTGTCTGTTGGCAGGGGCTGCCTCAGCTCTTAAGGTCCCTGTGCTCCTCCTGGCTGTTGGTAGGGGCTGCCCTCAGTTTTTTGTTTTTTTTTTTTTTTTTTTGCTAGAAGGGGGAAAAGGGTAAGGGATAGAAAATTTCCTTTTTTATCTGTTAACTTTTTATATACATATTTGTGTATATGCTTTATCAGATATGGGTGTTGAAATTCATTGTCTATCTTTTCACATCTGTCCAGATAATCACACGGTTTCTTTTCTTTAGTAATAATAATGTAAAGAGTTTCATTAATTGATTTTTTTAAATGCGTTGAATGAATAAATGGATAGATTAAAACATCCCTGTATTCCTGGGGCAAACCCAAATTGTTTATGATTTTTTTACACATTACTATATTTCATTTTCCCATATCATATTTATATTTTCCTGTATATTCTTAAGTGAGGTTTGTTTGTACTTCTTTTTAACTGTGTGCTGTCTCTGTCAGATTTTAGTATAAATGTTATGCTGGCTTCTAGATAACTTCTCATATTATTTTTCTTTCTAAAGATATTTTAATATCACTCCTGGTCATATCCCTAACACAGAATGAAAGTCCTTCCTATTTGACCATGGAGCCCCTTTGTATTAGTTATCTATTGCTGTGTAAAGAATTCCCCCAAATCTTAGTGGCTTCAAACAGCAAACATTTATTTCCTCAGTTTCTGTGAGTCAAGAATTCAGGAGCAGCTTAGCTAGCTAGATGTTCTGGCTCACAGCCCCATATGAAATTACAGACAAGATGCTGTCCAGTGCTGTGGTCATCTGAAGACTTGACTGAGGCTGGAGGTATCCTCTTTCAAACTCACTCACGTGGCTGTTAGCTGGAGGCCTCAGTTCCTCATCATGTAAGTCTCTCCATAGTGCTGCTCTAGTGTCCTCATTACATGGCAGTTGGCTTCTCCCAGGGTAAATGATCCAGTAGAGGAAAATCACAATGTCTACTATGGCCTTGTCTCAGAAGTCACATATTATCAGACAAACCCTGATACTATGTGGGAGGTAACTACACAGGGATGTGAATACCAGGAGGGACCATCTTGGAGGCTGGCTATGCATCCCCATCTCTTCTCTCTCCTGTGTATATTTTGGGTTCTTTTCTCTGAAACACTGCTCTTGGCACCCAGAATTATATTATCTGTGAGGCTATCATAGCTAAAACTTTACATGTAAGATGACTCTTAGCCTTCATCATACATGTTGCCTTCAAGTGATTATGTGAATATACATACATATATGTGGGTTACTAGAGGCAACCTTCTACTTGATGAGTATGGACTGCTATTTGTGAAGATTTCAACCCAAATACTTTGTAATGACCCCACCTTCATTCAGGAGCTATTTGGAAATATTGTTTGGGAAGGCTAGTGCCTCTGTTGAATGAAGATTTCCCTCAGATTCTTCTTTACTACCATGTTATCTCTTTAAGAGGAACATAAAGTTAATCATCAAAGTGGGAGCTCCTTCAGGGATGGTATTAATTCAAGTCAGGTGTGGGTAATGCTGGTGCATTTTGGAAAGATTGCCCTGTAGACATTCTCACTCAGAACACAGGTGGCAGGAAGAGAAGCATTTACTCCATGGGGGGAGGCGGGGGAAGGGTAGGAGTATCATATTATTTTACTTAAACTCTTTTCCTCTCTTCACTGAGAATATCACAGCATAAACATTTTTTAAAATGTGATAATGAAAGGGATTAGTCCCTCCTTCTTCCCATTCCCTATTTCCCTTACGTATATTTTACCTAAAAACAACCTAAGACAGTGTCTGTATAGGTTCTTGTAGTATCTTATTTGCCTGAACTGAGTTAAAAGGGTTTTTTTTAACTGAGTGAGACAATTTTTATTTGTTTGTGTTTAATGGTACAGAGAAAGTTTACTTTCTTCAAGTCTTTTGATCAGATATGTTTTTCATTCCTCCATTCTATCCTGAATTCCAATAACTCCTTCTGGATTTTCCCCCTTTATGTACATTCTGAACAACTCTGGATTGTTCTTCCTATTGCGGAAAGAGCTCTGTTTTATCTTCTTTATTTTTTCTGGAAGTTTCCTTGTCCTTGTTGTCTCATTCTTTTGTCTTACCAACTTTGTTTCCACACTCACCTTTTCAACCTTTTTAACACTATGCCTCAACATTAATCAGAAATAAAGGAACAGAGTCAGTTTGTGAAAGGGGGGCTTCAAAGAAGAGTTACTGGGTAAGAAGAATTGAGGTACAGTGAAAGTTTTCAGTTTTACTAAAATGTCTCCAGTTGTTTACAAAGGCCATTTCCATCTTAAATACTTTGATTCTGTAACCTCCGTTTGCTTGTCGTTGGCACAAAACCATTTCTTCGGGTGAAATCTTATAAGTAAAGAAGATTTTAAAAATAAGTTATTTTTATTGATAACAGAGTTTCAAAATCTCAGATAGTGGGGCTCTCCTTACCCCCAACTCACCACTCCCTTTCACTGTGACCCTGGGGTTGGGAGAGGGTGCTCTCTGGAACTCCCAGTGATCTGCAGAATATAATTTAAAAATCACCGGATGAGATGAGCTCCGAGCTAAAATTCTGTGTGATCATGGAAACCTTTATCTTTCTTCTCCACCCACTTAACTCAAATTAATGTTATGGATGAAATGTTTGTGATTTCCACCCCAAATTCACATGTTGAAGCCCTAACCCCCAATGTATTTGGAGACTGGGCCTTTGGGATGTAATTAGGGTTTGATGAGGTCATGACAGTGGGGCTCTCATTTTGGTATTAGTGGCCTTATAAGAAAGGACGCCAAAGAGCTCTCTCTCCATCTCTGTCTCTCTGTCCTTCATGTGAGGACACAGCAAGAAGGTGGCTATCTGCAAGCCAGGAAGAGGACCCTCACCAGAACCCAGCCAGGCTGGCACCCTGACCTGAGACTTCTGGCTAGAAGAACTATGAGGAAATAAATGTCTGTTGTTTAAGCCGTCAGTCTATGGTATTTTGTTATGGCAGCTTGAGCAAACTAAGACATCATCTTTCAAAGCCCAGCTCCTCCAGTCCAGATTTCTGACCTCACATGAATATATTTGTATCGTCCTCTTTTGTGATCTCGTCCAAGCTGTTCCCTTTACTTAATGCCCTTCTCGCCTTTCTCAGTCCTGAAAAAGTGTAGAATTTTCAGGTAATGGGCTGTATTCCAGTTTGACTAGAGCAGGGGATTGGTGAGCGGAAATGGCAAGAAAATTTGGTACAGATCATAGAAGGTCACAATTATATGGGGTAGCCACTGATGTCTGGAGTGAGAGTCAGCAATGTTTGCAAATCAACCAGTGGGGAATGGAGTGGCCTGAAGTGAGGAAGAGCCAGAGGCAGGGCCAGACTGTTATGTTCCTCAGTTTGTGAGCTCCATAAAGTAAAAGTGATAAAAAAAGCAATGTCCACCCAAACAGCTTTCCTTTGCTCTCTGTGACATGTATAATTGAGTCTTCCATTTCTCCACAGGGTTGGGAAATCTGAAATCACCTGTAGTAAGCACATATTCAGCAGATGGTGCTTTAGAACTCTTGGCTTCTCTTAGAATTTTCTTCACAATCTCCATTCCTCTATCCCTGAACATTTTAAAACATTTACTAGCATTTTTAACTTTTGCAAAGCACTTTCACATCCATAATATCATCTTATATTTATAACAACATGGTGATGAAGCAGAAATTACCATCTTCTCTTTACAAATGAGGAAACTCAGTGCCTGTCAGGTTAAATGACTTGCAAAGATTAGATACTATAACTAATATTAGTGGCAGAACCATAGCAGAAAAGTGATAAACTGGGAGCTAAGAGACCAGGATGGCACATATGTGCTCATATTGCTAATTTTATTCTGTGGGACCATCCCCACCCTGCCACTGTGCCCACTGTCAAGTTAGAATTACGTTATCCCAGTGATTGCATAATCTACTTGCTGTGAAAATCTCCACCTGAAAGAAAATGTTTCTGGCCTAATAATCTTTGCTTCTCAAGGTGTGGATTTTTAGGGAATCTGGACATGTTGAATGGCCTAGGAATTGGCACAATTAGAATGAATTTGTTTTCTAAATTGGTTGGAAACAACTAGGCCAGGAGAATATGGTAACCAGACTTTGCACATCTAAAATACATTTCTATTCGAGAAAGAGAAACTTTCTAAATCAGCTCAAAGCAAAGATGGAAACAGGTTTTATGCCAAAACCCCAGCCACCACAAAGTCTGTTCAGTTCCCTCCAAGTCTGCTCAGCAACGTGATATGATGGAGTGTGTCTCTCATCCTGGCCCAAGGGCTGTGCTCCACCCTTCCTGTGCAATGGTTTCTCTTTCTAAGGCAGAATTCTGGCACCTTTCAGAAGCCTCAGCATTTGGAAGTGGGCAGCCAGGATGGGATGGAGGGGGCTCTGTGAGTCCTGGGAGAGGCTATGAGGCCTGGTCTCTATGCTCAGAGGCTCTGTTGACGTCAAGCCCTTGCCTGCCTCCTACCCAGACTGGAGCAAGCACACAAACAACTCCCTTTTGCAGCTGTGCAAACTGTTCTTGCAGAACTGCCACACACCCACTGCCCCTGTAGTTATCTAAATCCACTATTTCATTGGTCGTATTCAGAGGGAAATAAAAAGTCTGTTTCTCAGTTGGCTATTTTTCAATGAGAGAAAGTGAAAAGGAAGGCTGAAGTTCAAATGAAGTGCTCTTCCAGTTTCTGCTCTGGAGTTTCCTTGCTTCTTCCACCTCGGCCTGGTTAGAGCAGAACTAGCTGGCTGACTGAGGGCTTTTCTTCCAGTATCCTAAGGAACATCCCCAGAAAGTTGGCCATTAGGCCAGTTTCTTTCTAATATGCATCTGCTTCAGGCTTGAGTCGTGCCTCCTCGGCCTTGTCAGTGGAATATGGAACATTTGGAATTTAGTCTAAAGGCTCACCCTGTAGAGGGAAGGAGAAGGGTGAAAGTTAATCAGATTCACCCCAGGTCTTAGGAGAGCTGGTTGTCTCCACTGGTCAGGCAATACACAGACTTCCCAGGGCACCATCTTCCAGGGACCCCAGCCTAGTCTCATGGGACTGAAGGAGACCATTTTCCTTTGTGGGAATAAATGGTGGAATCTGCACCTTTCATTGGAAGCTGAGGTTGGGCAGGGATAAAGGGTCTCTTATGAGTACCTCTGAACTGTGTTCCTAGGAGTTTAATCTCGAGTGGTGTTTGAAGGCAGGGAGAATGTGGACCTCTTGGGTTACTGCTAATCTCAAGGACCTTGTAAATCCCAGAGGTTCTTGGATAGGTATTGAAATAATCTGTGGGGTTTTCTGGAAATACAAATGCCAAGCTTCAAACCCAAATATTCTAATTATTTTGTAAGGGGCTATAGGGCCTTAGCTTTATATAGTTTTAAAAGTTCTATAGTAATTCTCACGTAGGTGGTTCATTTCCAATTTTCTCAGTGGGGACGTAAGTGTATCAGAACCAGCCCTAAGGATGGAACTCTAAAAATCACTGAAAAAAAATTATTTTAAGTGGAAATCTGTAGCACAAAGGTAAACAGATAGCCAGTTTGAAAAGACTGGAAGATATAATACCACAAAGAGTTACAGTATACAGGAATAAATACCTCTTTTGAAGAAAAATGGAGTACCTCCGTCTGCAGCAGTAGTGAATAAAATTAGTTGTGCTCCAGTTGCAGAGATAGTACACAGCTGGTGTGGGAGAGAACAAGAAGACTCACCCCTAGAAGCTGGGTAGATGATGGCCCAAGGAACAGGGATATACCCATATGTGGACAAACACAACATGTCTGAGGGAAAGAACACAGGTTAATAAGGTCCACCAATATCTCGAGCTCTCACTTTAAATAGTATTATTCACATTTAAATGTATTTCAGTTGTTAAGACTTTCATTTATTCATTTAGTAGACATTATTGACCACTTACTGTGTGCCAGTCACTGTGCCAGATACTGGAGGTGTGGCAGGAAGTTAGAGAAAGATAAGAGTGGAAAGAGGAAACCTGGTTACTTGCAAGTGGGAAAACTGGATGTAGGCACGCACATGTGCAAAAACAACCACAGGAGACAAAGATAAATAGAGAGCTCTGCCCCAATGTTGGGCACCATTCAGATGGACCAATGAGCTTCCACCAGCTAGGTGCCAATCAACAGAGCCCACACTCAGGGCTCAGCCAATAACCAAATGACACAAATCCAGCTGGGAGGACTTAAACCCCCAGGAATATAACTATCGGCACTCTTGAGCCATACTCTCGCTTGAACCTGCTCCATTCTCTCTGGAGTGTTTTCTTGCTTTGCTAAATAAAACTGTCCTTTGCTTTTCACCTCTGGCATGTCTCATCCAATTCTTTGTTTGAGACACCAAGAACCCAGATTTAGCCAACAGAACTCCTTGATATCCCTTAACAGAGGACAGCAATAATGCCACCAGAATTCTCTTTCTCTCTGAGAGACCATTTCTCTTCTTGCCTTATTCTTACTTGGTATTAACTCTGCATTTAGATTCCTTCCATATGAAAGAGAAGTTGCCTTTTGCAGCCCCAGATTTACACCTTTCACCTTAAAAATTCCAACAAAAGAGAGAGCTTTTCCCCAGCATCTATTGATCTTTCTAAAGAAAATATTCAAATTGGCTCTCTCTGGGTTACACACTCAACTATGGCAGATGGTATTTTCCAAAGATGGCCACACAGATCACTGATGTATTTATTTCATTCCACATGTTCTTCCTACAATGTGACGGACACATTTCCCACCAAGGTGGGTGGAGGGGGGAGTCTATGTTCTCTCCTCTTGAATCTAGGTGAGGGATGTGCCTGCCCCGACCAACAGAGTACTGCAGACATGTCTTGAGGCCAGGACATAAGAAGGAGACAGTTGATGTTTGGCATACACACTCTTTCTCTTGTGACAGTCATCTTTAGATCCCAGCCTCCATGTTGTGAGGAAGCCCAGGTCACATAGAGAGGTAAATTGTGGCTGCTTCAGCCAACAGCCAGCAGACATGTGAGTGAATAAGCCTTCACATGATTTTTGCCCCGAGCCTTCCATGTCTTCTAGCAGTGCCCCCACATGTTGTGTAATAGAGACAAGCCACCCTGTCCTGCCCTGTTTGAGTTCCTGACTCACAGCACCCATGATTGATAATGTCATTAATGTTTTAGGTCACAGAATTTTTAATAATTTGTCAGGCAGCAGAAGATAAATAATATTCCTGAAGAGCAGGGGAGCAAGTGTTTTACTGAAGAAGAGAGGTGTGAAAGGTTGCCAGGTAGACAAGATGGACAGACAATACAATCTACTCCATTTATCCTAGGATAACTTAATTTCCCATAAGTGTCACTAAGAGAAAATGTGACTATATATATACATATATATTTAAAAAATTGAAGCCAGATTCATTATTGAGGCATTATTATCAAGAGTAAATGGAAAAGGATCCTGATTTTCATGTCTAGTTCCATTTGCTACATCATGAACAGTAGTTTATTATTGTTCAGGTAATAAATGTCTATTTTCTTAGATTTATTGTTTAGGCAATGATTCTCAATTCAGCAAGGACTAAAAAATGAAATTTCAGAAGTGTTAGAAAGAAAGATTTAGGCACAGGTTGAATTTCAGGTATGTAACTTAGCAGGCTCTGATCTTGACAGCTGCTTTCAGAAGGAGGCTCTGCGGTGGTCTTTAAGAAAAGACCATATGTGGAGGTGGGGTGAGAGATCATGTTCAAGACTTGTTTCCTAGCAAATTTGTCCTCCACCTGCTCCCAGTCCCAGCAATCCATTTGTCTGCTGTGTGTCATGATGAATTTGCATAACCGCAGACTGAACCTAAATTCCTCACTAGCAGAAGAAAGTATGCTTTCTGGACATCTCCAAAGCATATTTTTTAGTTTTGCTTTTATTTATTTATTTTTTTAGATGGTCAACCAAAGTATTTCTCACAAAGTTTATTGTGTTTAATTATTTTTATAGATGTCTGATAAAAGTTTCCTATCTATATAGACCCATTTTAGAAAGCTCAAAACACAGAAGCAGGAAACTAAATTAAACGATATCTAAAATATGTTCTTTCTCATAGAAAAAAGTTTACTCTGCAGTCAATTTATTATTTATTTATTTATTTATTTTTAGCAACAACTTTGTCTATATTTTATTGCACTAATAATTGGGGGGGGGAAATATTATTTCTTATTGTTACAAAATTCTGTGGCATTCCCAGTTCACATCACAATCCTAAATTTTTATCCAACATTTTTGTAATAATAGGTCATTAGACAAAATAAATAATGACTAAATTGTGTGGTAAAGTACACTTGATAGGTGTTTGTCCCAGTCTTGAATTTCTGATACAGACGTCCAGCCTCACCTTTGATTTTAGCTGTGGTGTATACACAGTGTGAGAAATTGAATTTTGACTAAGGAACTGAAAATCACTGGAGACTTCCTTTCAATCATTACTCTGAAAGTATTTTATACAGTGTAAAACCTCATGTGCCCACAACTGTTTCTCTATAACGACAGATTTTTTCACATGTATTTTACTGAATAACATCTCTAGCATTAATTTTCTGTATTCCTCTAGAGTGTCTTCCTTCTGGTAAAGACTTTCTTGTCTAATTTTCCATTTTAGGAATTATTCATACTCTGAATTTCTTGTGCACCCCAAGAAATCAACTAAAATCTCTTGCGCACACAAGAGATCAACTAAAATCTCTTCCACATTGTTCATAATCATAGAGTTCCTCCACATGAAGTTTACTTAGATTATTTGAGGGTAAATTATAAATGAAAGCATTTCTTCATTGGTTGTATTTATAGAATTTCTTCCATGTATAAATTCTTCAGTCTGTTTCAAGTTAATGGTGTAGCTGAAGCCTCTTCCACATTTGTATCATTTATAGAGTCATGTCATCTAAGGCAAGAGCTTGAAATAAAAGTTTTCCATTTAGATGGCATTCATATGGCTTCTCTCCAATATGACTTTCTCTTCCACATGAGTTATTTCATGGAAATAAAGGTGAGAGTTCTGGCTGAAGTGTTTCCCACATTCATTACATTCATAGAGTTTCTCTCCTGTATGAGTTAATGCATGTAAAGTCACTGTAGCTCCGAGTGAAAGCTTCCTCATACTTAATATGTTCAGATGGGTCCTCTTCAGAGTGAGGTCTCTGCAGTTGGAAAGTTGAAGGGATTGTCCACATACATTCACTCACTGACTTTTCTAGATGAGAATTCTAGGCTGATTACTGGGAGATAGTCCCCAATTAAAATCTTTCCCATTACTTACATACACATGGTGAGTTTGTCTCTCACACGCACAGGCTTTTCCCTTTTGTAGCATCTTTACTGGAGAACTGAGTAATTTTTAAGACTTCATTATATTTCATGCAAATGAGTGATTTTTATGCAAATATTATTTTATCAGAACACCAGTTATAGTTTAATTTCAGACCAATTTCTTCCCTAAATTGAAATTTGCCAAAACTTTCTGAGGGAATTTGCTTATGCCCAACTCTAACTATAGTAATGTGACTATTCTGAGTTATTAACATATCCTATTTCCAGGTCTCTAACATGGAAGAAACTTACTATTGTCTTGCATTTAGGTGGGTTCTTCCTGCAGATATCTTGCATAGAGATTATTTCTTGTTTTTTTACGCTTGTTTTTTTTACAAAAGTATGATTTTCCAGGCTGGAATAATTGATCAAAAGTGAGAAAATAAGAAATTAACCTAGAAACAGCTTGAGTGGAATAAGGGAAATTAAATTATTGAAAAGCACGCAAGGTCCACTTGGAGTTTATTTCAAATACTGAACATTACATGGCAAAATAATTTTAAATTAAAGAACATACCAGCAAAAGATACAGATTTTAGAACAATGTCAATTAGAAAAAAGTCACTGTTTAAGTAAGAGAAAAATAAAAATGGGGTGTTGCAAAGGGTATGAGAATAGAAATTATTATTATTATTATTATTAATTTTTATTGAATCAAAATTGATTATACAAATTTCAGGGGTTCAACATTGCGATATGTTGATCAAATCAATATTACTAGTATATATATTGTTACAAATTGTAATTATTATTTATGCCCCTTGTCCAATCCCTCCCCATCCCTCTTTCTCTCCCCCCTACCCCCTCTAATCACCCTAGATTTCTTCTCTCCTTCTGAAAGAATAATGGTTACTCTGTTGATTTGCTGCCCAAATGAGCTGTCCAATGCTGAGAGGTGTGATCAGGTCCCCCAATACTATCATAGAGCAGATGCCTCTTCCATCACTCTGAAATGGGCTCTGTGGAGGGAGACATATTCCTCCTTTCTTTATCTCTGCTGGTGATGCTCCTCGTGTTAACACACTCCAGTCACTGATGGACCATATGCGTGGTTGTTGTGGTGTCTAGCCGCCTTTGCAGCAGCCATGGTTATTGTGGTGGCTGTGGTGGGCCACCCACATGGAGGAGATGTTTTTGGTATGCTTCTTGGTGCTGACGGTGTGCCTGGTTGTGGGAAGGGGGTCCGGTCCCTGGCTCCATATCCTGGGTCCCCAGGCAGGCCCTGAGGCACTGGTGCAGGGTGTCTGGTTGTGGGAAGGGAGTCTGGTCCCCTTCTCCATGCCTCAGGTCCCCAGGTGGGCCCCGAGGCACTGGCATGGGGTGCCTGGTTGTGGGAGGGGGGTCCAGTCCCCTTCTCCAAGCCCTGGGTCCCTGGGTGGGCCCCAAGGCACTGGTGAGGTGTGCCTGGTTGTGGGAGGGGGTTCCAGTCCCATTCTCCATGTTCTAGGTCCCTGGGTGGGCCCTCAGGCACTGGCATGGTGAGCCTGATTGTGGGAGTGGGGTATGGTCCCCTTCTCTATGCCCCAGGTCCCCTGGTGGGCCCTGAGGCACTGGTGTGGTGAGCCTGGTTGTGGGAATGGGGTCCAGTCCCCTTTCCAAGCCCTGGGTCCCCTGGCGGGCCCCGAGGCACTGGCAAGGTGTGCCTGGTTGTAAGAGGGGGGGGTCCAGTCCACTTCTTCATGCCTTGGACCCCTGGATGGGGCCCTGAGGTGCCAGAGAGACCAGAAACGCCAACCCGGGTTTCAGGATTAGGGGCTGACACGTGCACAGCTCCCTATGTTCCAAAACCAGCAACATGCATCAGATCTTCTCCTGGTGCTATCTTTCTGGTCCTTCTGCTGTTGCTGCACCTCTTTCAGTGAAGCCTGGAAAGATTCTACACTTTTAAGAAGTCACGTGATTAGATTGGGCCCACCTGGATATTCTGTCTCGACGTCCACAGCCTTAGTTACATCTACAAAGTCCCTTTCGCCATGTAAGGTAACATGTACACAGGTTCCAGGGATTAGGGCCATTATTCTGTCTACCACAATCTCCAAGCATCTACTCCAGACCTCCTTGTTCCTGCCCTTCCAGCCTTTCTCTTTCGAGGGCCCTGCCTAGCTAGGCAAGTCATTTATTAGTTTCATGGGCCCATGGAACCCCAAACTACTTCTCCATCTATGCAAAATAGATGACCAGTCACACCACTCATTAGTATGATTTTTCCCTTGAAACTGTCTTTCAAGGCCACCCATGAATGGAAATATAGAGCAGCTGCAATTCATTTTCAGTGTGCACACACGTGCTGAGCCACCCATTGCGAGCCAAGCTCAGCCTTTTTTTCCCTCCATTAGTTGGTCACAAAGGATCCCACATGTGGCCACAGGTGTGACATGAGAGAGAGGTCCTGGTACAAGTGTAACGGAGGGTGTGGGGGGTCTGTGTTACTTACCTATGCAAGTAGCTTGTATTTTACAGTCCTACCTGTGCTCAATTGTGGATGTCCATTTTATGATGGATTGCTGCTGGCCCCACTTGACTTTATGACTTGTTGGGTTGGATATATGGTCCAATCCCTGCATTAGATCTACTACAAAGCCCTTTCCTACTCCGACTCTTCTCATAGCTGGCAGCCTTTCATGTCCTCCCCTGTAGAGGATGGAGCAATATTTCCAGGTGGAGAGTATTCTGCCTCCAGAATCTGAAGTGGCCTATCAGATGTTGTACTTCCTTTTTTGTGGTTGGAGGTGCAGGAAGCAATAATGTTTCCTTTACTTGGGAGGGATGTCCCAGCTCGCCTCAGACTAGTGGGCACCTACAATTTTGTTGATGATGTGGTACTTCCTGAATTCTCAAAGGGTTTATCTCTCATTCTTTGGAGCACATGTGTCTTACCAAGGCCTCCGATGAACTAGCCATTTCATGCTCATCTGGTGTGATTAATATGATGCCATCAAAAAAGTGTACCAATGTGAGGTTCTGTGGGACATCCAGGTCTTTTCACACTATATTTTAACAGGGGGTAGAAGAGTTCACATAGACCCGGGGCAAGGCAATAAATATATACCATTGTGCATCCCAAATGAACATGAAACATCTAATCCCCTTTTCTCATAGGGCTGGGAAAGAATGCATGTGTCAGCCTAATGGCCCCATACCATAAGCCTGAAGCCATGCTAATCTCTGTCACAGCAGCTGCAATTAGGGCGACTGCTTAGTTGAGTGTGCACTAGTCCACTGTCTTCCTTTAGTATCCGTCTGGTTTCTGCAAGGGGCAGACTGGTAAATTAATTGGAGATATGATGACTACCACCTTTACAAGGGTGAAATATAAAGGTGAATGTGGAGAGTTCATTGATTTGGAAATCTCTCCCAGAATACAGAACTAAATAACCTGGAGAAGGCACCAGGAGATGGCCCAAGCTAGGATGACTCCTAGAAGGATGGTAAAGGAGATAGCCTGAACAAATGAGGTTATGAAGGGCAGAGATTGCTATGGTATACAGTGGAAAGGGAATTAAAGAATGCTGGAGTGGATACAGTACATAAAGCTGGGAAGCACGATTAGTTATGACTTTCTCTATTTATTGGTCTAGTGGCCGGGAGGTGAGTAGCGCAGGCTCTGGGGTGAGGAGGATGCGTGTTGTGTCATGGGAGAAAGACCTCTGCATCTTCTTCAAGCAACGTGGGCATGTTATCCCCTAGTGGAGAGGAATTGCCCACTTTTGCAGGTTCAGAGATTAAGAGAAATCTGGGGAGCCAATATTTTGGTGGGACATCAATGTAGATGTCCCTATCTCATGTGTCCAACCCCCATTCTTTCCCAGCCAGGGCCCTGACTTTGGCACAGTTCACTGCCTTGGCTGGTCGTTTAACTCCGCTTGGAGCTTGGTTACTATGTCAAATGACTCCTGGGGCTGCTTCTTAGCTTTCTCAGCCCTCTCACTGTTAGAGATGATGTCTCTTTATATGCTACCAAGGAGGGTTTCTCTGGTTTTCATTATAATGTTTCAGATTATAATGTTTAGTTAATCACTCTTAGCTTTTTATTACCTTTTTCCAGATTATCAATTGAGTTTACTAATTCTGTAGTCAATTCCATTGTTCCTTATAGGTTTTTGTTTTTGTCTTTTGGCAGCTGGCTAGTATGGGGATCTAAACCCATGACTTTGGTGTTATGTCTGTGCTCTAATGAAGTTCCTTATAGTTAATATTTCTGTCATACTTCTCAAATACCTGAGACATAGCACCAATGATACATAGCACCTAATGAATTCTTTCCCACCAGTGTATTATTCCAGTTCTTCATTAGTTGAAAGCTTTAACAATTGCGTTACTACACAGTGCCAGGAGCTATCTGTTGCTCACCTACCACCAGCAACAGGGTCCTTTTTGCCAGGTGGATGTTGGATGATTAAGTTCCAAAATCTCATCTCAGTGTTTGCTTTCTCAACTACTCCTGGGACCACTGTTGCAATTTGGTTTTCCCCGGAAGCGCACCCTGGAATGGAAATTGTTGTGCAGAAAATGTATTAGGGAATGCTCTTGGGATCAACATTTTGTGGAAGGAAAGGAAGCAGGATTGGGTAGAGGAAGACGCTGAGTTGTGATATACATTGAATGGAGGATTCAGAAAGAAAGAAAGAAAAATTCTTTAGCCTTTAATAGCAGTGGGATTACTACTTCAAAACTCAACCTAAGTATTGGCAACAGTGACCAGGTATCATGTGTGCTTCTTCAAAGACACATTTAGAAACATATAAAATTTTCTTTTTTCTCCCTTTGTCCTGAGCGGAATGACTGAGTACATAGTCACGATGTGTTCACATCTAATAAGCTCCACATTATTCACTATGCACTCACATCTAATAGCACATCTAATAAGTGACATTAACTGATTACTTGTCTGTGAGTTAACATCTACCAAAGAGTTCTCCTTTTCTACAGAACAGAAGGTCAAGGATCTATGTTTATTTCATAATAGGCTTCCAGAGGAAGGATGTTAGCCTGAAATAGGCTCCTTCTCAAGTTGGGTAAAAGTGCCCTGATTTGTAGTAAGGCTTTTAGATTACATGGCAGACACTTACCACCCAGTCTTCAGGAATGAAAGACGGACTCCCGCAGCCACTTGTAATGACTGAGTACATAGTCACAATGTGTTCACATCTAATAAGCTCCACATTTTTCACTATGCACTCACATCTAATAGCACATCTAATAAGTGACATTAACTGATTACTTGTCTGTGAGTTAACATCTACCAAAGAGTTCTCCTTTTCTACAGAACAGAAGGTCAAGGATCTATGTTTATTTCATAATAGGCTTCCAGAGGAAGGATGTTAGCCTGAAATAGGCTCCTTCTCAAGTTGGGTAAAAGTGCCCTGATTTGTAGTAAGGCTTTTAGATTACATGGCAGACACTTACCACCCAGTCTTCAGGAATGAAAGACGGACTCCCGCAGCCACTTGGAGTGCTGCAGGCAGAAGCCCTCGGTGTCAGCCCCCTGCAGTGATTGCCATAACTGATTAGAGCAGCCTTGGCCTAGGTTACACCCCCTTCATCAGGTGGTCCTTATCCAGTGACTCACAACTTGCCTTCAACTCAGAACAACTCTGAAAGGTCATCCCAGTTTCAGAATTGTCTGAATCCTCCATTCAATGTATATCACAACTCAGCGTCTTCCTCTACCCAATCCTGCTTCCTTTCCTTCCACAAAATGTTGATCCCAAGAGCATTCCTTAATACATTTTCTGCACAACAACAATGACTTTTGGCCCAAGGCTATTGGCTGGATAAGTTTCTTCTAAATTATTTGTATCCATTTCCCCTTGGCTTCCTCATTGACTAATGAAAACATAGAAAAAAATTATTAACCAAGTTATCAATAAAAAGATTGAATAAGACACAGATTTCTCTATTCCCACCCCCACATACCCTTGTCCAGTATTATTACTCAATACATTCTTTCTGACTGGTGAATAAAATATTTTATGGGAATATCCAAATTCTAGCCTTAAAGTTACCACAAAATGAGGAGCTTGAAAAGAGAATGAAAAAAAAAAAATATGAGCACATCAGCTCTTTGGTTATTTGGGATAGCCTATGGATAAAAAAGTGTGTTAATACATGTAAACACACTTAAATAGCATTTATTAAATGCCTACTTTGTGCCAGAAACTGTTCAATTTATTATTATTTTATGAAATGAAACTATGGCAATTGGAAAATATCATTCCCCTAATACGCATATTAAAATGTAGTGAGTAATGGGTTGTGTTTATAATTCAGTTAACTATAACACAAGAAATTGTATTTATTTAGTGATTGTATTTAATTGATGCTAATATGATATTTCAGGTTGCTGCTGCCTGAATAGAATGACACTAAATAGTGTTAAGGAAAAAAATGTCTAGAGAATTGCTGTTGACTCACCTGTACCTAGAAAGTGCCTGAACGCTGAGCTACAATGTCCATCCCTTGGAATTTTCTAATTCTGTAAAAGGAACACATTACTTACTGCTGTGCAGGTATTTGGAGCTTGAAGCTAACATCTTTCTCCTAGAAGGCTAATTTATGTGCAAAAGCAACTTTTGTCAGACCAGCTGTATAGAAGAGTCTGAAAGTGAAACCAAGAATCTGGGTGGAGTTGTCTGAGATGTACCAGCTACTAACCATGGGATCGTGGCTGTGTTACTCAAACTCTTGGCTTTAGAGTGAAATGGAGACAGAAATACATACTGTCAGGGTTATTGTAAGGATTGAGTGGGAAAACTGTTTGTGAAATATGCAATAAGTGGCAGGTGTCCTTACTGTTATTGCTGTTATTAGCTGGAGTTCCCAGGAGATGTGCAAAAATGAGTTCTCTTTTAGTGAACCAGACCTGTTCTGTGCCTCTGATTCCTCATTCATAAAATGTGAATAGTAACAGTGTCTACTCTGTTGACTCTTGTCAGGATTAAACAAATTAATACATGTAACCCCCCTTAGAATAGTGCTTGGCACACAGTAAGCCCATTATAAAAGGTCATATGCTTTCAATTTAAACTAAATTTCTTCAACCAAGTCACAAAGATATAAACTACTTTTTCTTCAAAGATGGATTTTATTTATTTATTTATTGTTTTGTTTTGTTTTTTGTCCTTTTTGAGACTGGCCGCACCGCGCTCAGCCAGTGAGCGCTGTGAGCGCACGGGTCATCCCTATATAGGATCCGAACCCGCAGCGGGAGCGCTGCTGCACTCCCAGGGCCGCACTCTCCCGAGTGCGCCATGGGCTCGGCCCAAAAGGTAGATTTTATTTAGTTAAAGTATTATATCATCTTTTCCTACTCCTTGACCACAGATTTTGCTCTTTATAAAGCTTTTCCTGACTAACTGGAAGAGACCAGGTAAGCTCGTTCTGTAGAAAGAGCACCAGTCATGGCTAATGAGCAGTGGAAGGCTGGATCCCTTGCTGCCCCGGGCAAGTAACTCTCTGAACCTTGGTTTTCTCTTCTTTTCAAATGGGAATAACATCATGGGATACTGGCATAGTCAGTGCTCATGAAGAAGGCTTGGCTCCTCTCAGTCTACAGAAATGACCCTCAGGCCTCTTCCTCACCTATTGCACTGGATGTGAATGAAGCAGCTATTTGGTCTATTCCTGGGACCTGCTAAGGGTGATAACTCCTGG
This sequence comes from Galeopterus variegatus, assembly GCF_000696425.1. Lineage (NCBI taxonomy): Eukaryota > Metazoa > Chordata > Mammalia > Dermoptera > Cynocephalidae > Galeopterus > Galeopterus variegatus. The sequence goes on along the minus strand of NW_007728455.1, from coordinate 181,729 downwards.
AGGATGGTGTTCAAATTGCTTAATCTTAACACACAAAATATTTCAGAAAATACCATTGAAAGATGATCAAGCACTTTATCTAAAAGTACTGGACACTAAAGCTCAATGATGCAAAAAGTTTTAGGGATTGCATCTGTTATAGACTAAATTGTGTTCCCTTAAAATTTATTTTATTTTTATTATTTTGATATTATGATCTTTGTCTTTTATTAACCTATCACTGATTTTTTTTTTAGTTTTTACAATTTATTTATTTATTTGCAGAATAATTAGTATATATGACCTCACACAATGTAATCATTTCTTCTAACCAATTTCTTGCTAACCCCCATCCCCTCCTCAAATTTATACGTTGAAGTCCTAACCCCCAGTAGTTTTTACAATTTATTTATTTATTTGCAGAATAATTAGTATATATGACCTCACACAATGTAATCATTTCTTCTGACCCTTTACCAATTTCTTGCTAACCCCCATCCCCTCCTCAAATTTATACGTTGAAGTCCTAACCCCCAGTACCTCAGAATGTGACTGTATTTGGAGACAGGGCCTTTAAAGAGGTAATTGCATTAAAATGAGGTCATTAGGGTGGGTCCTAGTCCAATATAACTGGTGTCCTTATAAGAGGAAGTTTGGCACAGACACGTACAGAAGGAAGACCACGTGGAGACACAGGAAGAAGTCAGCCACCTACAAGCCAAGGAATGCCAAGTATTTCCGGCAACAGCAGAAGCTGGAAGAGGCAAGAAAGGACCTTCATCTCAGAGCATTCAGAGAGAGCTTGGCCCTGCTGATTTCCAACTTCTAGCCTACAGAACCGTGAGAATAATTTCCTGTTGTTCAAGCCACCCGGGTTGTGGACTTTGTTCTGGCAGTCCTCGTAGACTAACACAGTGTCCCAATAAGTTTCTGATAAGAAACTCTCAGTCTGTGGAGCAGAGTCTCTCAAGTTGGGGAGGAGCGAGTAGGATTTGAGGAAGGGAGCTGGTCTCCACTCTCTTCTTCTTCAATCGGTGTAACTCTCTTTTATCGATACTATATATTAAACCTCCAAAACGAGATCTGTATCTACTAAAGAATTATAGTGGAAAAGAAGTCCGGAAGCTTCTCTCTAGTGTAGCTGACCCTGTCAATGCTCCACCCTAGGGATCCCCCTTTTCCTTTCACAGGCTCCCAAAAGCCCACCTGGAGCTTTGGCTGAGGACAGCCCTCAAGCTGGTGCCAGAGTTTGCTTTGCCTGAACACAGAGAATGGAACCAGGGCAGCCAGTAATCAGGGACTGACCTACATGGCGGTGAAAATACTCCAGCTCTGTGGTCCCTCATCAGGACAGCTCTGAAGTCGCTAACTGCACTGTCTCCAGAGCTTCCCCATGGGATTTGGCCTGACACCTCACCCTTGCTTAGCCTTCTACCCTTCTCTCTTCTTCTTTTCTTTCTCCCCTATAGATTTTTCCTGACAAATCACTTTAATATAGGGTTTTTCAGCCTCTGCACTGTTGACATTTGGGGCTGGATAATTCTTATAGGGGCTGTCATGTGCATTGTAGGATGTTTGGCAGCATCCCTGGATGCTAGATGCCCGTGTCACTTCCCTTCCCTGCCCTCTGTCATGACAATCAGAAGTGTCTTCAGACAATTCTACATGTCCCCTGGGAGACAAAAATCACCCCATTTAAGAACCACTGCTTGAATGTTACAAATGTGGATCCCTAAATTCTGAGAGTTTGCTAAAGTAGAAGAGCTAGGATTTGAAGCTAAACTTCCCGATTCCTGGGCCACTGAGTATTTTCTACTACATTTGTGTTTCCCAAACTTGTGTCATCACAGAAATCTAAATGTCTTTAAATGCAGGCTCTTAGATCCCTCTCCTGAAGGATCGATTCAATAGATCTGGCAGAGGGCTCCTGGGCAAGGGGACTCAGTGATCCTCTTAATCAGGCAAGCTTGGGAAACTGCACCAAATGCTGATTCTCAGATAGTAATGTGGAGAGGAATCATTGTGTGTATGAAGGGGTGGGGAGGAGGGATGGGTAGTGAATATATAAAATATAAATATATATCAATATAAATATGTATCAAATAAATTCTGGGTCTTGCATTCTAAGATTTTGATGGTCTTAATAAGCTTCCAAAATTTTTCTGATATAGGTGGTCTGAATCAATTGTTATCATTCTTTTCATTAAAGTACATGCGTTTGTTTATTTAACATGCACAGAGTAGTATCTCTAGATGCCTTCCCCTTCAGTGACATCAGGATCCCAGCAAGTGCATAATACTCTATACTTCTCTTCTTCAGCACTTATTAATAATTTGTGTAGTGTCGGTCTTCTTTGCTAAGGTACAAGCACTGTGAATTCATTGCCCATCTGTGACTACCTGGTTATGTTCCTCAAGTCTAGCACCCTACCTTGCCTGGAGTGAGTGCTCAATAAATGTCTATTGGTGAATGATATTAGATGGTAGGGTAATCAGAATAATGACACCACTCCCCAGAGATGTCCATATTCTAATCCTAGGAATTTTAACATGTTCAATATAAATATGAATATGTTATGTTACATGGCAAGGAAGAATTAAGATTGCAGACGGAGTTAAGATTGCTAATTGGGATTATTTGATTTTCCTGGATTATACAGGTGGACCTAATATAATCACAGAAGCCCTTCAAAGTGAAAGAGGGAGGAAGAAGAGGAGGTCAGTGTCAAAGAGAGATTTGAAGATACTAAGCTGCTAGTTTTGAAGATGCAGGAAGGGGCCGTAAACCAAAGAATGTAGGCAGTCTCGAGGTGGAAAAGGCAAGGAAATTGATTGTCCCCCAGAGCCTCCAAGAGGAATGCAGCACTGCTGTCACCTTGATTTTATCCCAGTAAAGCCCATTGTGGATTTCTGACCTCTAGAACTAAGAGGATAAGTTTGTGTTAAGCCACTAAGTTTGTGGTAATTTGTTACAGCAGCAATAGGAAACTAATACAGATGGTAATAGATGTGATAGTTCTTGCTAGCATTTACTGAATACTTACCTTCCAGCACTTTACCTCTATCCTTTCTCATCCTTGCAAAAATGTATTATCCTATTTTGCAGATGAGATAGCAGAGGCTCAGAAAGATTAAGTAATATGGCCAATGGCACACCATTCGCAAGTGGTGGAGCTGGGCTGCAGCCTCTCAGATCTACACTTGTGACGTCCCCATGCTATTCAAGGTGTGCTCCATGGATTGTTGCTGATTCATGTTGAAATAAGAAAAGAGAAGAAGATAGCCTGTTTAGAAACTTTGTATAGTAATTCTTTTCTTTTTTCCCATGTTGTTCTGATTATAATTTTGTAACGGAATTTTATGTCTGTTGAATCTAACAATAAAAAAATGGGGACTCATGTCATTTTTCTTTCATTTTTTAGTAACCTATTCTTGCTGTACTTATAAAAATATTGGTCCACTGTGGACTGGAGGAAATAAAACTGGTTCCCCATCACAGACACTTTGGGAAGCACTGCACAGACCATGATGCCAAGATTTTGGGTTGTGATAGGTTCTGGCCTCTGGCTTTATCAGTCCTCTCAAAGTGGGCAGAAGTGGGGCCTGGTCCATGATTGGTCAGGGCTGGGTGGGGAGTAGAGGCAGCCTGGTACTAGAAGCTTTCTCTTCCCTGGTTCTGCCCTCCTGTCACACTACAAAGCCTCACCATTTCCACCTTCTCCCTTTCTTTTCAATCAAAGATTTTTTAAGACTTATTTTAACTTTTTCTTCCCTTTGGTCAATTTATTTTCATGAGAGTGCATGCCCTTACATATTTCACATGGCCTGCATTTTTATGAGTCCAAGAATAAATGCATTTTTGGCTAACAACTAAGAATTATTTTTAGACTCATAGGGCTATATTTTTGTCTTTTGAAGAACATAATTTGAAGCAGATGCAGTTGCATGTGGCACTCTTTAATTCTGCACCCAGTTTCAGATGTCCTGCTGGCAAACTGCATCTCTTTAGAAATATGTTAACACTTTAATGAAAACTGATGTGATACTAAGTCTCTCAATCTAGAGGGAGGAGCCATCCCAAGAACAAGGAACTGGAATCTTGCCTATTTATTCAAACTGCTTTGGATCAGCTGTGTTGACCTTTGCTTAGCTGGAGAGAGGGGCTTTTGCAGTGGGGGTGTCTAGCAAGCAAGTATTAATTACTGCTATTTCCCTACCATTCCCACCCAGTTCCATAATGGAGCAAGACCATGTCCTAGGGGAGCTTGTGTGATAGAAGGAGAAAGGACCCTACAACCTATTCAATTCATGAATCTTCCACTTGTCAACAGTTAGATTTAGAAGTGACTTCTGCCATCATCTAGTTCAACATCTTAGAGCTGCACTCAATGGCACCATTTGGTTTTGCACTCAATGGATCACTATTTCCTAAGTGTCAAATAAGGTTTCTTGAGCATGTGAGTGAATAAATGAGTGAGTGAATGAATGAGTGAAACTGAGACCCAGAGAAAATAAATCTCTTGTCCAAGATGACAGAGTTCAGAAAATAACAACTCATTTTCATGCAGTCTAGCAGGCTTGCTTTCTGTACCAATGTGGGAAATAGAAGCTAGGACTGGCCATGGTTAAAATGCTCCTAGGCAGAGGGTTATTTCATTCTGCTGTGATTGGAGCTAGGCTGGCATATTCACTCTTTCCCAATAAAATAAAGTGTAAAGTTAAGACCAATTAAAAAAAATCTTCCAAGTGTTGCAGATTTCACTTTCTGTTAGGATCAAAATTAAGGTCAACAGGCTCCTGTGGCTAAACTCGAGCCTTTCTTTCTTTAAAAAATCATTTGGGGCTTAGGAAAAACTCCAGGTGGAATAAATGGAATGTAACTGGGATGTTGACCTGCCAATATCTGACTGGGAAAATGACCAGCTTGGAAAAGTGACCATCAGTTTCACCTGGTAGATGGGCAGCATGAAGGATGAACAAAATCTGTGATGTAGCCCTGAGAGGCCGTTGCTGTCAGAAGACTTGCACTGATGGGCAGGTGACATGCCTTCTCAGAGCTTTTTCTTCATATGCAGAGTGATGATGACAGTGCTTTCCTCACAGAGTCGTCGTGACTAGGATTCTTAACTGTGCACGTGTATAGGAATAATAATGGCTAAGATTTTTCCAGCACTTACTACGTGCTGTGAACATTTCCAGAATCAGGAACTGTCACAAAAGATCTGCAAAGCCACATCCTTGCACAGAGGTCACCACAACCTTAACAAAAAAATACTTCTGCAAGGACATCTGCCCAGCAACTGCCTGTCCAACCTCAGACTGACATCATCCTTGTTATTGATCCTTGTAGCCAGAGTTAATTATCCCAAAACAATTATGTAATCCTCCATCATTTTCCCCTTATAACACTTTACCTTCCTTTATGTCCCTGAATTCATACATAGTTTACTGTGGCACATGTATTCCCATTGCATTGCCCTATATCTGAATAAATAGAATTTTCTTTTAGTGAGCCTCTCTTTGTTTATTTAGGTTGACAGTGCTAAGCATGGGCTTTTTTTTTTTTTTTAATCCAACTTATCTTAGAAGCAACTGTGGACAAAATATTCTTTTGGCCTTTATTTTTACTTTATTGAAAATAAACTTCTGGAAATTAATAATTTTATCTATATCACAAAATTGTGAAGATTAAATAATCTACATATGTACTTACTCAAGTGTGTGACCCATGTTTAGTGCTTACTGGATATTAGCTATTATGATCCATTATATTATATTGCCTAGTGATAATTAACAGTACACTATTAAAGATCCAATAAATATTATCTGAATACGAAGGCAGAAGAAGAGGAGGTTGTGGTGACTATGGGACACTTCAGAGAAATAGAGATGTACCACTTGTCTTCCATTTTGCCCCTCCATGTGCATGCTCCACACTTCTCCCTGCTCTGTGCCCAGGGAGGCTGACCTGCAGGTACATCAACAGGTTCCCTCACCCTCAGGTTTTCTCTGTGCTCAGGTGATGCAGAGCCTGAGCAAAGAGGGAGGGAGGAGGAGAGTGAGGTCGAGACATTTATTCCCCAGCTTCCCCCCCGTGGGGTTCCTGTGGCCCATCCTTGGTCTGATCCCCTTCACACAGCTTTCCCACTGGGGCTCTGGTTAGGGTTCCCTCCCTTGCCCCCTCAGGCTAAGGATGGTAAGAGCGCCCCTCTGTGACTAGGCCGGGGCACTGCACTGTCTCTTGTGGTTTCCCTGTATTCTGCCCACACCTTTGAAAATAGTCCTTTTATCACCTTCTCCTTGAATTGCCCAGAATGAGTGCACCATCTTTTTTCTGCTGTGACTCGACTGTACAGGAGGTTGTTTATTCCATAAGTCTTCCTTAGAGCCCAGAGAAGGAGCTGGCATTCTCAGACTGGGATAACCCCCCTTGAATAAGAGCCCCTTCTCCTCTGAGATGTATGCTCTAGAGCTGTGCCTCCCATTGCTGCCCGATGACTTCCTGATTCACCCCTTGTTTCTTTGCCGCACCCAGCTCACTGTCCTTTCAGCACCAACTTGTGCCTTCATCCTCTGTGATGTCAGTGACTGTGTGGGAAACTCATGCTTCGCCCTGTCTTCAGTTCCTGGACCTCCTCATATACAGTCGCCGTCACTTCTGCTCCAGTCAACCCACCTGATCCCACCCACACACTCTCCTCTTGTCATCACTCAGAACTGCTCCACCTCTGAAATCTTAACCTACTGTCTCATCCTCAGACAGAACTTCTTATATTTTCAACCCTCCCCGTTCTTTACTCCCCCATCACTTGATCTTCAGCCTCATATAGATCACTAGTCCTTGATCTCTTTTTCTTCCAATCTATTCGTGCCTTCCTGGCCTCATTCTTAGACTAGTAGCCTAGATTGATCCAACACACTCTCACCTACACTCTAAAGCCCTTGAGTCCCTGTCATGCCACTGCCCCTGCCTAGAAAAATCTAAATGAAATCTCCATCCTACAGCTGCTTTCTCTCTTCATGTGAGATAAGATGGAGAGTGTATTCGTCTGTTTCTGTTGCTTACAACAGAATACCTAAAACTGGGTAATTTATAAGAAAATGAAATTTATTTCTTACAGTTTCAGAGGCTGGGAAGTCAAAAGTCCAGGGAACACATCTGCTGAGGGCCTCTTTGGGGGTAATTCTACAGCAACGCAAAGCATCACACGGTGAAAGTGGCTGAGCAAGAGAGAGAGCTAAGCGTCTCAGTTGATCTCCTTTTAAAGCTGTCAGAATCACGCCCGTTACCAACCATTAAACCGTCAATAGATTAATCCATTCACAAGAGTACAGTCCTCACAATCTAATTACCTCTCAATGGACCCACCTTTCAAATACCATAACTGGATTTCCCACTCTCTTAACTTTGTTACAGTAGGGACTAAGTTTCAGTGAGTTGGGGAGACATTCAATCTACAAGGAGAGAGTGCATGGAGTATAGGAGGGTAAAATAACTAATGCTAGAAGCAGAAAGACCAATTTGTAAATGATAGCATTTGTTCCTCTGAAGTGAACTCTACTAGGTCGTAGCGTGAAATGGAACGAATGCAAGAGAAGGTACCAAGGAAGTCCAGCATAGGCCCTGCTAACTAATTACAGTGGTGGATATGGAGAGTGGCTATTAAGATTTGGTGACTGAAGATGCCTTCAAGTCTGGACATCTGGAAAATATTGGCAAATGCAGGGTGTCCTGCATTGAGGAAAAGGATGGCAAATGGCAAAATATTTCAGGACAGTGGAAATCGGGAGTTAGAGATGAAGGACTTCTGCTTGGGAAGGAAAGAAAATCATGGCAAACAAATATTTATTTGAAAGTTATCCCAAATGTCTAAAAATTCTCACATTTTTTCCCCACAGTTTTATCTTCTTAGTAGAAATGTTTTCATATCCATTTTTTGAGTGTTTGTGTACTACACATGCTCATCTTCCTTTGAATACTGTAATTTTGCAAGGATTGCCCAGTTTAACAATGATGATTCCATTCTTTAACAAATGA
>NW_007728455.1:170864-173048 GCF_000696425.1 Galeopterus variegatus | reverse complement strand
TTCTGGTTCAGGCTGTATGGTGGGATAGCTATTTCCACTATTATCCAGTTTCTTTTCTTTTCCTTTTCTCTTGGATTTTTACCTGAGCTCCTGACAACCTAGAATAAAGACTACATTGCACAGCCTTGTTTGAACTTAAGATTGACCATGTAACTAAATTCTGGCCCATGTGACGTAAGCAGAAGTGTCATGTGCCACTTCTGGGAAGTGTCATCAAAGAGAAGGAGCATGCCCTTCTCTTTTCCTTATCATCTTCTTGCTGGCTGGAATGCTGATGTACAAGTGAGGCTCAAGCACCTGTCTTGTGCCAAGAGGCAGAGGCTATGCCAAAATGGCAGAGCAAAAGGATGGAAGGAGCCTGGGTCCCTCATGGTCATGAAACTGCCCTATCAACTTTGGGCCCCTTACTTGGACTTGTATAAGCTGTTGCTACCTTGGAGATTTTGGTACTCTCAGCTAAATCTAATCTAATCCTAATACAGGATACGTGATGCCAAGTTCCACTGGTTTCCTCTCTAACGAGATCTGGAGACCCCCAGGAAGGACCTCATCTTGTGCTCAGAGCTCATCTTTCCTCTACCTCATGGCATTTTTGCTCTGCTGATGCTCTAGCACTGATGCCTCTGGTTAGAAAATGTCTACCTCTACTAGTTACTTCCTCACGATAGTATCACCAGTACCAGTATTTGGTGCTGCGCATTTTTGCTCTGCTGATGCTCTAGCACTGATGCCTCTGGTTAGAAAATGTCTACCTCTACCAGTTACTTCCTCACGATAGTATCACCAGTACCAGTATTTGGTGCTGCGGTGGACAAAGTTCCCTACTCAGGCTGCTGTCAGTTCCATGGAGTACCACTTGATGGACAAGAGCACAGGGATTAGCATCCAGCTCTGCCTCATAGCAGCTGTGTCACTATGGGAGGGTGGCCTAACCTCTTGCAGCCCCACCTCATGAGGTCATTGTGAGGACTGAAAAAACTGATTATCAAAGACAGTATTTATTTGGGCACTTTCCATGCACCAGGATCTGTGTAAGCTTATTCCATATTAAACATCTGACAAATGCCAACACCAGGCTCCAGGACATTGCCACCCTCAGGGGTGGCAGCGGGGCTGCCGGGGATGGCCCAATGCTGTGCACCCCAGTCCACAGGCATCTTAGCCCCAGGGATCTTCTCTGTGGAACGCAGGTCTGATTCATAGGACATTAGTCTTGTGGGACAACTTGAGTGACAGCAACTGTTCTATGCTCAAAATAGTTCTCTCCCTACCCTTGACCCTAATATATTGTCTTTAAACATGAGTCATTCACGAGTGTCCTTGTCCCTCATGCAAAAGGAACAGGGAAGAAAGTATACCAGATATTCTTTGCAAGCCTGTCTGAGTCCTCTGGCCATGTCTAGGCACATCTGAATCCCAGGATGAACACAGCTTTGAGTCTTCGATTGAAATCAGCCCACCCACTCCCCATCTGGCCTCACCCTACCCCACCCTCACCAGCAACCACTGCACGCATCACTACTAAGGAGATGGGGTTGGGGTCCTGGTTGGTCCTGACGTTTTACCGCGGTAAGGTGGCACGATGGTCTTGGAACCCCAGGAGCTTCTTCCTCCCCAGCATGTGGACAGCTGTTTGCTTCCTGGGCTGCTGCGGCTCTGCCTCCCCTCTTCCTAGTCTTGGAGTGCACTCACTGACCTCCCTGCCCCTTACCCAGTGTGGCTCTGGGGGTTCTGAGTTTTACACTCTTGTCAGCTGGGCTGTGATTTGATGTGTGCCCAGAGACATAGGGACAGGGGCAGGAGAGAGGAGGGGGCTGGGATCCCGAGCCAGACACAGCATCCTTCATGTCAGGGAGTCTCTTCTTCAACTTTTGATATAGGACTCTTTTTTCTTCTCAGCACCATGAGTGTAGAAACATTCTCCAGTTGTCCAAAACTAAATGCACCATCTTCTTCTCCTCCTGTTAATAAACGTTCCTGCACATGTGCACTTCCTCCAGGGCTTACTCCTCTTCCCATCTGCTCTGGCCTCTGTTTCTGCCTCTGCCATCCTTGCAGTCTTCCAGGTTTAGGACCTCTCACTACCCAGTGGCTGGGTGCAAGTGCTGTCTGTCCTGTAGCTGTGTGAATGGAATCTCCAGAGTGGGGTAATTCCCAACTTGCTTGGTGGTGCACCTGGCACCA
>NW_007728455.1:165627-170781 GCF_000696425.1 Galeopterus variegatus | reverse complement strand
TCAGGGAGTCTCTTCTTCAACTTTTGATATAGGACTCTTTTTTCTTCTCAGCACCATGAGTATAGAAACATTCTCCAGTTGTCCAAAACTAAATGCACCATCTTCTTCTCCTCCTGTTAATAAACGTTCCTGCACATGTGCAGTTCCTCCAGGGCTTACTCCTCTTCCCATCTGCTCTGGCCTCTGTTTCTGCCTCTGCCATCCTTGCAGTCTTCCAGGTTTAGGACCTCTCGCTACCCAGTGGCTGGGTGCAAGTGCTGTCTGTCCTGTAGCTATGTGAATGGAATCTCCAGAGTGGGGTAATTCCCAACTTGCTTGGTGGTGCACCTGGCACCAGGCTTGCTACCTGGCAAACAGGGTTTACTGTCTCCTCCTCATGCATACCCCCATCCACTCGGTCCCCAAGTTCTGTCTGCTTTGCCCACCCTTCACCCCCTGTCCATTTCCATGGTCATCATCTCAATTCCAGCCTTCGTCATGCCCCACTTAGCTTTCTAACTGGTATTTCTTCCACCAGTTTCCGCCAAGGCCATCCTACAAAACAGTGCCAAATTAGTCTTCCCAAAGCCAGACAGATAATGTCACTGCAACGGAGACCCACCACATCAAGTGTCCTAGTCTGGCATCCAGATCTTCTGGCTGCTACATACTTTCCCATCTTTATCCCCTTCCCATTCATCACACTCCAGCCAAACTGAACTATTTGTCATTCTCTAGACAATTGCATTCCCTTATTTTCTGGATGCCTCCCTTACTTAGGCCCTTCTTCTGCGAGGAATCCCAAATGACTGCCTGTCAATGTTGCATCAAGCAATTAAGGCCCCTCTCATGGGCTTTGAGTTCTCCCAGATTCCCTCTCATCTAGATTATCATCAATTTGCTGTTATCTCTCTGTGATATTGTGAAAATATATATTTCTTCATCCCCATCTCCCAACATACAATTCCTAAAATCCTTAGAATCTCCAAAACAATAAGAATCTTTTCATATGCTAATGATGGCTGGCAGCCCCTAGGCACCTTCCAGATGGCAAAGACCAAGCTGGGACTGAAATTCCCACCCCCAACCTCTGGGGAGGGGAGAGGAGCTAAAAGTTAAGTTGATCACCAGTGGCCAGTGATTTAATCAATCATGCCTATGTGATGAAGCTTCCATAAAAACCTAAGAGCACAGGGTTCAGAACCTTCTTCATAACTGAAGGAGGTTCCTGGAAGGTGCAGAGTTTCCATGCCCAGGGAGGTCATGGAAACTCTGTGCCTCTTCACCCATACCTCACCCTATAGGAACCCTGTTATAAGGCTGGTTGATTAGAAGTTCCAGAGGCCTGGAGTGGCAACTGGCATCTGAAGGGGGTGGGGGGCAGTCTTGGGGACTGAGCTCTCAACCTGTGGGATCTGATGCTATTTCCAGGTAGATCATGTTGGAATTGAATTGAATTAGAGAACACCCAGCTGTTGTTCACTGGAGAATTGCTGGCTTGCTTTCCAGCGGGGAGAGATACCCACACATTTATTTGGTCACAGAAATCAGTCTTCTGTGTTGTGTGTTATTGAAAAAGAGTATAGAGGAAACACACTTCTCAATTGTGTTTTTCTGCTCACCAATACACTCGTCTTTCTCTGAAATCTTTTAGCATTTTATTAAAAATTCTCTTAGGCTGTTTAAATGGAAGATATTTGTGTTTGTACCTTAACTATGCCTTCTAGTAGTTTGACATTCAGTAAAGGAAATGTGTCTTCGTGTGTCTCATAAGCCTACTGTAGATCTTTGCTCCTGTGGTAGATGTGTGTGAATGTGAGAGGGAAGGAGAGAGGGAGAGAGGGAGGAAGGGAGTGAAGAAAGGAAGGAAGGAAGGAAGGAAGGAAGGAAGGAAGGAAGGAAGGAAGGAAGGAAGGAAGGAAGGAAGGAAGAGAGGAAGGGCTAGCTTTCTAAATACAAGTGTCCTGTAGGACAGGTTTCTTTGGTTTGGAGACAGCTATTTTAAAATCAAAGATAGATATTGTTTTCCCTCATTGATGCCACAAGAAAATTCTTGAGGTTAGACCAGATCACAAACCTGTGAAGAGAAAAATCAAAAACTAGAAGGAGAACCACCCCCTTTTTCTTAGGAGGAATTAAAGGACAACATAAAAGAATCATATTAAAGGACAAGGGACTGCTGCCCCCTGCAATATGGGCCCAGGGTCATTTTAACCTTGTAGGCCAGACCACTTTTATTATCAAGGAGCTTATAAAATTTGGTGTATCTGTTTGTAATCCCTAAATGAGAATTCATGCTGTAGAAGAGCGGGTGACTCACACTGTATCTTGGCATCAAACAGGCAGTTCTTGTAGAAGGCTGGGGACAGAAGGGTCTTGCCCCCAAGGCACCCCCAGCCAGGAGCCCTAAGAGCATGCCTTGGCTCAATGCCCAATAAAACTTCAGGGCAGGAGAGGTGAAGCTTCACCACTGGCCTTTTCGTGGTGTTCTCTGCAGAGGGAAGCTGGCAGGACACTGCACATTTGAGTCTGTCCTGGTCTGGGCCTCTCAGTGAATCAGGGAACAGCAACCAAAGTGAGGTTGACTGAAGGAAGCCTGGGGCGTGTCAGAGCACACGGGGTCACTCGGGATGGGCAGGAGGGAAGGGAACTAAAGAGAGCCTTGAAAATTTTGTGAGAAAGGAAGTGAAGCTTCTATTAAAGGATGTTCCTTACTCATTTCTTTTTTTAGTTTCTTGCCAGTTTAAAAAGTGTGTGCGTGCACGTATGCGTGTGTGCATGGGGTATGTGTGTATGCATGTACGTCTGCGAATGTGTGTGTACAGGTAAGTGTATGTAGCCTATATATCTCTTCCCTCCTCCTCAGGAGACTTGGAGTGACAACTTCTATAAAATTAACACTGCAGGAAACTTTTGCCATGGATTTTCTGAGACAATCTCTATTTCAAATGTTTTGAGTCAAAATATATTTTCTGAACTGGTCAACAGAATACGTGGTGTTGGTGTTTAATGGCATGTTTCATTAAGATGTTTCATCATCTACCCAGTTTTCTCTAACATACTCATCAGTACCCGCACCCAACCTCCATAGTCACTCATTTAAAGTTTGTCACAAAAACATATTTTTACATATCTTTCAAGATTCTTTCATGCATTCAGCTTTGATTCTGGTAACCCTGTCATTTTTTTTTTCTTTGCCACAGATATTATGAAATGATAAGAAAGAAAAAAGAGAGAGAGAGAGAGAGAGAGAAATGGGATAGGGGTTGGGAGGGTGGGAGGCCAAAGGGGATGAGAGAAATGGATCAAATTTCTTCAAACATATAGAAACTTTTCTGCTTCCTAGCTCTTAGATGTAGAGCTTAACTACAAAGCAATTTCTAGCTTTGTAGGGCAGGTCCTCAGCATGAGACAATTAGGTGATTGTTCATACCAGGTAATTTGTGACATAAAGTAGAAGACCTTAGAATTGTCTTCCTTCCTTTGGTACTCAAAGTGTGGTGCAGGGGCTGGCCACAACTGAGAACTTGTTAGAAACGCAGCATCCGAGACCCTACGCATCCCAACTGAAGAGAAACTGCATTTCAACAGGATTTCTAGGTGATTTCTGTGCGCATTTGAGAAACATTGGTCTAGAGGACATCCCATTTTACAGATGCAAAAACTGAGGCTCAGACAGGCTGAGGAATGTGACCTTGATGCCTTCCTGTGTGGTGGGTATCCAAAGATGTACTATTTCCTTGTAACTGAACCTGGCTTTCAGCCCAGACTTGTGCTCTGTAGAAGAAATCTTCTGGCCCAAGGAGGGTAACTTGACAGTTCTGGAATTTCTCAGTCTCGTTTGGGTAAACAGTTAATTCAGGATCATCCCTCTCTCTTTTCTCCTGCCCTTCTATACAAGGGTTGCCCAGTGCCTGGGGGGTCTCATCTTTGGTTCTGGAAAGATCTTTGGTTCTCAAAGATGAGAGGGTGGGGGAAAGGCTGCATGGACAGTCATGCTGTCTGTCCCTCACAAGATGTCTGGATCCAGAGACAAATAAAGTCTGAAACTTATTCCTTCTACTCACCTCTGCAAGTAAGAGCCTTGTGTGTGGTGCCTTCAGCTTGGAGGAAAAGGCATCTTCTAGTAATTCACACAAAGGCTGCCAGACAGGGCAGCCCAGCAGTGGCTCTGGGTCAGGACTGTTTGTCCAGGATGGTCCTCAGTAGAAGCCAACATGGACAGATAAAATATATCACACTTGTGTGTCAGCTGAATGGCCTTGCAAGGAATGACTGACTAATCAGAGAAGCCATGAAGACTGTATAAAATTCCACCACAGAGCATTTTAATATTCTTATGGTCAGAGAACTCACAGACATGAAAAGATACAAGTTCCTCTTTGGATTTTGCCTTTCTTTGCTTCTTAAATTATATGTGTCTTTTTCAAGGGGCCTTAGTCAAGTGATAATCCTGAGTATGAGTCTCAGTCTTTGAGAAGACAAAAGAATTAGGAAACTTATAACTTGACCTTAAAAAGTAGAGGCCATCTCCTTAAGGTTATGCTGTCCAATATGAAGCAACTAAAAATGGGGTTAGATACTTCCCACCAGTGTCTCCCACCCTGGCCAGGACATCCTGGCCCTGGTTTGGTCTAATACAACCACAAGCAGGCTGAAAAGGTTAACCCTAACTATTGTGGAGGGTAATATAGCAGTTTCCTTAGTAGAACTGGGAAGATTTGGAATTAAATATAAAAATTTTTAAGGACTTCAAGAAATAATTTTAATATTTTGTATTAAGTATTATAATTATATTAAAATATTTTCTTTTATTTCTATATTTATCATTACATAACACAATCATTTTTTGTGGCCTTTTACCAATTTCTCACTAACCCTCCCTCACCCTCCCACCTCTGGTGGCCTCAGTTCCATTCTTTCCTTTTGAAAATTCAATGAATTATTGTGATTATTGTGTCTTTCTTTCTTTTTTTGTTTATTTGTTGTTGTTGTTGTTTTCAGCTCCCACTTATGAGTGAGGATGTGTGATATTTCTCTTCCTGTGCCTGGCTTATTTCACTTAACCTAATTTTCTCTATGTTCAACCATGTCGCTGCAAATGAAAGAATTTTATTCCTTTTTATGGAAGAGTAGTATTGTGTTGTGTATATATAACTTATTTTCCTTATCCAG
>NW_007728455.1:162423-164451 GCF_000696425.1 Galeopterus variegatus | reverse complement strand
ATATTAATAACTTGTTGGATGCACAATTTGTGCATATTTTCTCCCATTCTTCAGGTTGTCTTTTCACTCTGTTAACTGTTTCTTTTGCTGTGCAGAAACTTTTTTGTTTGATATAATCCCATTTGTTTATTTTTTCTTTTGTTGTCTGTGCTTTTGGGGTCTAATTTATAAAGTCATTGCCCAGTTCTACTTCCTGAAGTGTTTCCCCTATGTTTTCTTTTAGGAGTTTTGTGGGTTGGGGTCTTATATGTCTTTAATCCATTTCGAGTTGACATTATGGGGAGAGGTATGTATCTAGCTTCAATCTCCTACATGTGGAGGTCCAGTGTTCCCAGCTTATTGAAGAGGCTGTCCTTTCCCCAGTGTTCACCCTGTTGCCCTTGTCAAATATCAGTTGCCTGTAAGTATGTTGGTTGATTTCTGGGTTCTCTATTCTGTTCCATTGGTCCAAGTGTCTCTTTTTATGCCAGTACCATGCTGTTTGAGTTACACCTTTGTAGTATAATTTGAAGTCAAGTAGTGTAATGCCTCTGGCTTTATTTATTTATTTTTTTGCTCAGGATTGCTTTGGCTATTTGGGGTCTTTTGTGTTCCCTATGAATATTAGGATTGTTTTTTCTATTTCTGTGAATAATGTCATTGGTATTTTGATGGGGATTGCATCTGTAAATCACTTTGGATAGTATGGACATTTTCAGAATGTTAATGATCACTTTGGGTAGTATGGACATTTTCAGAATGTTAATTCTTCCAGTCCAAGAGCATGGAATGTCTTTTTGTGTCCATCTTTTTGTGTGCTCTTTAATTTCTCTCAGCAGTGATTTGCAGTTCTCATTGGAGAGATCTTCCACTTCCTTGGTTGAATTTATGTTTTTGGTGACTATTGTAAGTGGGCTTGCTTTCTGGATTTCTTTTTCTGCTAGTCTGCTATTGGAGTATAAAAATTCTACTAATTTTGATGTGTTGATTTTGTGTCCTGCAAATTTACTGAAATTGTTTATCAGCTGTAAGAGTTTTTTATAGAGTTTTTAAGTTTTCCTGTATATAGGATCATGTCGTCTGCAAACAAGGACAGTTTGACTTCATCTTTTCCAATCTGGATACCCTTTATTTCTTTCTCTTGCCTGATTNATTTTTTGTGGCCTTTTACCAATTTCTCACTAACCCTCCCTCACCCTCCCACCTCTGGTGGTCTCAGTTCCATTCTTTCCTTTTGAAAATTCAATGAATTATTGTGATTATTGTGTCTTTCTTTCTTTTTTTGTTTATTTGCTGTTGTTGTTTTCAGCTCCCACTTATGAGTGAGGATGTGTGATATTTCTCTTCCTGTGCCTGGCTTATTTCACTTAACCTAATTTTCTCTAAGTTCAACCATGTCGCTGCAAATGAAAGAATTTCATTCCTTTTTATGGAAGAGTAGTATTGTGTTGTGTATATATAACTTATTTTCCTTATCCAGTCATCCATCTATGGACATTTAGGTTGGTTCCAACTCTTAGCAATTGTAAACAGAGCCACGATCAACATGGGAGTGCAAGTATCCCTTCAACATGATGATTTCCATTCCCTTGGGTATATACATAGCAGCAGGATTGCTGGATCATATGACAGTTCTATCTGTATTTGTTTGAGGAGTCTCCATACCATTTTCCATAATGGCTGCACTAATTTACAGTCCCACCAACAGTGTAGGAGGGTTCCCCTTTCTCTGCATCCTCACTAGCATTTGTTATTCTCTGTCTTTTTGATAATGGCCAGTCTAACTGGAGTGTGGTGATATCTCAATGTGGCTTTGGTTTGCATTTGCCTGATGCCTAGTGATGTTGAACATTTTTTCATGTGTCTGTTGGCCATTTGTGTATCTTCCTTTGAGAATTAGCTATTTGGCTCCTTTGCACATTTTTAATTGGGTTACTTGGTTTTTTACTGTTAAGTTGTTTGAGTTCCTTGTATGTTCTGGATATTAATAACTTGTTGGATGCACAATTTGTGCATATTTTCTCCCATTCTTCAGGTTGTCTTTTCACT
>NW_007728455.1:160164-161129 GCF_000696425.1 Galeopterus variegatus | reverse complement strand
GATTGTTTTTTCTATTTCTGTGAATAATGTCATTGGTATTTTGATGGGGATTGCATCTGTAAATCACTTTGGATAGTATGGACATTTTCAGAATGTTAATTCTTCCAATCCAAGAGCATGGAATATCTTTTTGTGTCCATCTTTTTGTGCGCTCTTTAATTTCTCTCAGCAGTGATTTGCAGTTCTCATTGGAGAGATCTTCCACTTCCTTGGTTGAATTTATGTTTTTGGTGACTATTGTAAGTGGGCTTGCTTTCTGGATTTCTTTTTCTGCTAGTCTGCTATTGGAGTATAAAAATTCTACTGATTTTGGTGTGTTGATTTTGTGTCCTGCAACTTTACTGAAATTGTTTATCAGCTGTAAGAGTTTTTTGTAGAGTTTTTAAGTTTTCCTGTATATAGGATCATGTCGTCTGCAAACAAGCACAGTTTGACTTCATCTTTTCCAATCTGGATAACCTTTATTTCTTTCTCTTGCCTGATTTGCTCTGGCTAGTACTTCCAATAGTATGTGAAATAGGAGTAGTGAGAGTGGGCATCCTTGTCTTCTTTTTTAAGGCAGGATGATATTGTCGGTGGGTTTGTCATAGATGGCTTTTATTGTGTTGAGATACACCCATGCAGAAGTGGTAATTTCAGCATGCTCCTGCCTTTTGCTGGGTGGTGGGGGCTTCCCACAGCTCCTGCCTAGGACCCCGGGTATGCTTCTGCCTTATCTTGAGCCTTTAAATGTTTTCTATTCCATATACTTATAATGTTTAAGAGAACTGAGCTTATTAGAATAAAAAGTCAGCCATATTACTCCAATATAAAGTGTGCAATTGAGTAATTGATTTTAACTTCTTATTTTTAAGTAAAGATCTTACTGTTCTATATACTACTGGAACAATTAAGACAATTTAGGTTTACCATATTGAAGTAATTCTTATAAATCTAATAAATTTCTAATTTTGGGAGTTAGAAAT
>NW_007728455.1:157762-160072 GCF_000696425.1 Galeopterus variegatus | reverse complement strand
AAATGTCTTTTGAAATATTTGAATATATTTAACTTTGTAAATGGGACCAAATACAGTCAGCCCTCTGTATCCGCAGGTTCTGCGTTCATGGATACAACCAACTATGGATCAAAAACATTAAAAAAAATTGTGTCTTTAGTGAACATGAAAAATTTTCCTTGTAATTATTCCCTAAACAATACAGTATAGCAACTATTTACGTAGCATTTACATTGTATTATGTATTATAAGGAATCTAGAGATGATTTAAAATACACAGGAAGATGTGCATAGGTTATATGCAAATACTATGCCATTTCATATCAGGGACTTGACAATCCCTCCACGTGGCATGTTGCAAGTCAGAACACCAGCCAGTTAGGGTTCAGGTTAGAGGAAAGGCACTGTGTCCCTCTAAGTCATTCCTCTAGGTTAGAAAACAAAAGCAGTGAAGGCAAATATTATGCTGGACATTTATTCATTCACTCAACAAATCACCAGCAGAGAGCATCTAATTGCATGCCTAGAACAAACAATAGAAGCAGTGGTACTTACTGAGCATCCCCTGTGCCAGGCTCTGTTCTAAGCACTGTACAAGAACTCACTTAACCCTCCCAACCAGCCTATGAGAGGAAGATCATCATTCACCCTTTTGACAGACTGGAAGACTTAGGCACAGAGAGGTGAAGTAATGCAAGAACAGTGTCCTGAGAGGAGGCATGGAAGGAGGGGTACCATCCATTCATTTGCTCAGCAAGCACTTATTGAGCACCTATTGTTGCTAAGTGCTGGGGGGGCAAGGATGAATCGAGCCCAGGCCCTTCCCTCATGTGGCTTACAATTTGGCAGGGGAAGCAGATGCCTAAATAATCACTAAAATTCAGNGGAAGATCATCATTCACCCTTTTGACAGACTGGAAGACTTAGGCACAGAGAGGTGAAGTAACGCAAGAACAGTGTCCTGAGAGGAGGCATGGAAGGAGGGGTACCGTCCATTCATTTGCTCAGCAAGCACTTATTGAGCACCTATTGTTGCTAAGTGCTGGGGGGGCAAGGATGAATCGAGCCCAGGCCCTGCCCTCATGTGGCTTACAATTTGGCAGGGGAAGCAGATGCCTAAATAATCACTAAAATTCAGTGTGATAAATGTTATAGGGGGAAAAGCAGAGCTGTAGGAATGCCAACCCCAGCTCCCGAAGGTCAGGGAAGGCTTTTCCAAGGAAGAGTGGAAAGTAGCTGAATTCTGAAAAGAGGTGTGGAGCTGGCTTACAAGGAGTGCAGAGGGAAGGGAAGAAAAGTCACATCCAGGCTGATGTAGCAGCATGTGTGGGGCCCGAGGAGGAGGGAGGGGAAAAGCCCAGATGCTCTTTAAGGAGATCGAGCATTTGAAGTTCCAGCCCAGCTAGCAGCTTGGAGGCCAGGGGGTGTGATGGGGGCCTGCTAGGTTAGGTGGGGAAGCAGCAGCACCAAGGGAAGTGAGGAAAGTGCTAAAGACAGACTTTGGGCTGCTTCCCTGTGACACAGCCTCTCCTTGACCAACTCCAGCCGGGTTCCTCTGAGCCCTCTTCTCAGCTAGGCCTCAACCTTAGCCTATACAGTCTTGAACAGACACTAACAAATCTTCCAACAGCTCAAGGCCACATCCCAAGTGTAATCCTAGCCCTCCTTAAAGTGTCTGCCTGAGAAAGCTCGAGGCTGCCAGGAGAATTTACTACTCATTGTAGCCAACACCTGAAGATAGGCCCCAACCACCCTTTCTCAGAGCATTTACTAAAAAACGTTTCCAATTGTAATTCCTTTTTCTGTGCCTTTGAGATGTATCTCCTACAAGTCAGGAACATCCTCCTCAAGGACTTGAAAGCCATTCTTTTAAATGTAATCATCACACTGCCTCCTGGTCTCTGCGGAAGGATAGCAATTTCCACAATTGCCAGCTAGCAGACACAACTGGCCTGATCAGCATCATTGCATTTACACTGACCACCCTTTGTAATTTATCACTTCCCTGACCCGACTGAGCCCCACCGGCCCTTCTCCCTTGTCCCTCATTCTCCCTTTGAAATGCCCAGTTACCTCCGTACAAATCAAAGTGGCGTTTGGTTCACACTAAACTCTTTTCCCTATTGAAGTGCTCATTAGTGATTAAAACCTGTCCTTACCACTTTAGTGTCTGGCTTTGTTTATCTTTGGCAATAATCTAGCCCAAAACTAGATGAGAAACCACAAAACTCACTGGGACAAATTATTGTAGCTTATGTCCAGCCACATGAAGTGTGAGTACTGGTTCACACAAACCACGAGGTCTGGTGGACACTGGCCATTCACAATGCC
>NW_007728455.1:155756-156469 GCF_000696425.1 Galeopterus variegatus | reverse complement strand
AGTGTGAGTACTGGTTCACACAAACCACGAGGTCTGGTGGACACTGGCCATTCACAATGCCCGTTTGACCTTCTTGGCCCTGACATGGCTGGTTATTACTCTGTGCAGAGCACGAAACTGCTGACTCACTGAAAACAGCCCATTTATAAACAGGAAGCTGAGTGTGTGACCACAGATATTCAGCATCTGATAGCAATTGCTGAATGTGGCAAAAATTAAAGAAAAAAGTTTGTATTAAAAAAATCTGTTCCACTAAATAGGAACTCTGCAGCTCATGGAAATACAATCTGAGTATTGATCACCTATTAAATACTTAAATAAGGAGAGTTCTTATTTGGTCAAACCAAGTTGGTGAGGCAGGCAGATTCCAAGTATTTACTCAGTCCCGCAGAGTGTGTGGTTTTTGTTTTTTCTTTCTCCTCCCTCCCCAAGCAGAGCAGAAAGGCTCCTTGGTGAGGCTTTCATGGCCCGCACAGAAGAGATTTGTTTTTCCTTTGAGCTCTGACAGTCTGCGGGCCCGAGGCTAGCACATACAGTGTCCACCAGGAGGGCTCCCAGCCAGAGGCGCAAACACTGGCAGCTTAAACCCAGACATGTGGCCATACCTACAAAGCACTGATTGGATGGTGCTGAAGCTAAAATGGAAACTTGCTTGGATCAAGCATACAAAGAGTCTGTAAGAGGACGCAGCTCTCCCTACTTTCAGCAGCAAC
>NW_007728455.1:143750-154965 GCF_000696425.1 Galeopterus variegatus | reverse complement strand
ATGGATGATAATAGCCCAGTGCATGGTACATAGAAAGTTCTTAACAAGGAGTAGCTAAGTGCTTTGTATGCACAGTTTTTTTTAATCTTCACAATAACTTTTGGAGATAATGATTACTAATGTGATTGGGTGAGTCAATAATAATGTCTCCAAGAGTAAGAAAGCAGTGTATTTGGGATTACAGCCCAGGTGTGCCTGATTTCAGAGCACAGCCATTTAGTTAACTTACTGCTGAAGTTCTAGAGCAGGATGTGTCCCTTACTTTACACTGTAATTATAAGTACTGATTTTCAAATATTACCTATAAAGTAGAAAACCTTATCTGGTAGTTTGATGAGCAGAGCAGCAGGTAGCACTTGTTCCTCTGTAATTTACAAAGAAAATGCCATGTTGGAATTTACAAGTAGCAGCGGTTGGGTCCAAGGGCATTGGACAACATACTAATATTAATGACACTAATAATAACTGACTTTCATAGAGTATTTGTTGTGTGCTGGACAGTATGTGTGGTGCTATGATATTCCATGTGGCCTCAAAAGAATTCTGTGCCCTAGTCATTATTATTAGTTCCATTGTACAGATGAATAATCCAAGGCTCGCAAAAGCTAAGTTGGATTTCATTACAAGCAGGCTGACTCCAGGGTCCCTGCCCTCACCCATCATGCTACACTGTAAACAGCTATACCTAGAACACTGAGATTTTATTTTTAGAAAGCAGCCTATTTCTTCTGTTTCATTAGAGCCTGAAGAAAGGGTTCACTGAGCAATGATGATTACTACTGACTTAGATTGGAGTTGCCAGGAGCAGGCCTCGACACAGGTCCCTGTACAGGTGACTTATGAAGGAAGTGCTCACATGGGAAGGCCAATAAAGAGGAGGAAAAACAGGACAGGTAGGGGGAACAAACTAAGCACAGGCGTCATGTCAGGTGAAATCCTGAGGAAGGAAGCTTCCACCTGATTCTGCAAGGGAGCTCTGGAGTGTTAATCCTGCCTGTTTGTCCAGACACAAAGCAAGAGAGCTGGGCTTTGAGGTTCTCCACTGAGCCTTAGGAGCAAACCACAGCAGCCAGGGAGGGTGCAAGAGCTGGCAAAGCGGTGGTGCAGGTTGCATGTAAATCTACTTACTGTAAGTCAGGATTTAGTTCTGCTGAGTCACAGAAAACTCCATCTAGCAGAAACAACATGGAAATGGCTCCTACGGATAAAGCCTAAAGATAAGCAATTTGGGACTATGTGGTGTTCTGTAACATGAGCTGGCAAACCATGCCCCACGCCAAATCCAGCCTGTTTTTGTAGAGTCTTTGAGCTAAGAATTGTTTTTACATTTTTTAAATGATTGAAAATACATCGGAAGTATAATATTTTGTGACACATAAAAAGCATAAAAAATTCATATTCGGTGTCCATAAATAAGTTTTATTGGAACACATATTGGAACTCATTTATTACATATTATCTATGGCTATTTTCACTCTAAAATGGCAGAGTTGATAATTGTGACAGAGACCTGTATGGTCTACAAAGCTGAAAATATTTACTGCATGGCCCTTAACAGAAAATGTTGGCCAACCTTGTTCTGTAGTATAAGGGAGCGTGGCTTCTTTTATTTTGTTACTTCACCATCTTCAACATGTGCATTCACCTCATGGCTCGAGGTGGCTACTTAAACTCCAGCCATTGTGTCTATGTTCAAGCCACTGCAAAAGAGAATAAAGAATTCATTTTAACCCTTTAAGAAAACTTCTGAGAATCACATTGCCTTGAGTTAGTCTCTTTACCATACCTAGTCTCCTTACCATACCTGTAAAACCTTATTCCAAAGGCTATGAGCCCAACCAAACACATTAGGATTCCCTTGTTAAGGAAAAAAGAGGAATATATGTCAGGAGACAATTAGTAGTTCTGCCTCACCTAGCTAAGAGCTTTGAACCAAGAAAATTTGAAAGAACGGTATGTAATGGTCACAAGGCATGAGAAAAACCAAACTGTTCTAACTTTCTATATTTAGATTTCAATGTTTCTTCTCTTCATTCCAACCTTCATTTCCCTTAGTCCTTAAGGCAGTGTAGCAAATTAGTTAAGTACCCTATTTTCCTTTCTTCTAGCCAGCTCTTTCTTCCTACCAAAAAGAAACAAATTACTAAATAAAAAGATTAAAAAGTGAACTTATCCAAGTTTTATCGCAAATAGTAAGAGGAAGACAGTGGTGTAACTGCAGCTTCAGATGAGGCCCTCGCATTACTCATTGAGACCATTGTGACAGCCTCCCTTGCAACCGTCTCATACAGTCTAGACTGCTTGTCTTAAACCTCCACTCCTTGCACATCTGCCCACACTACTTCCTCCATCTGTCTACCATGCAAGTATCACCATGTCACTTCCTGTCTGCATCCAGCAGGTTAGAGCCCAACTCTACTGCAGGGCTTCCAAGGCCTCCTGCCTAATCCTTGTACATCAGCTCCTGCTGTTTGCATCTT
This sequence comes from Galeopterus variegatus, assembly GCF_000696425.1. Taxonomy (NCBI): domain Eukaryota; kingdom Metazoa; phylum Chordata; class Mammalia; order Dermoptera; family Cynocephalidae; genus Galeopterus; species Galeopterus variegatus. The sequence continues at coordinate 152,485 of NW_007728455.1, read as the reverse complement.
GCTCTTTATATTCCACAAATATCGCACTTCTGGAAGATCTTATGTGGGGCTGTTTCAGCACCAATGTCTAGATTCTAGGGGATATAGGAAGGGCACTGGTATGGTTTGAATGTGACCCCCGAAGTTCATGTGTTGGAAACTTAATCCTTAATGCAACAGTGTTGGGAGGTGGGACCTTTAAGAGGTGATTAGGTCACGAGGGCTCTCTGTCCTCACTAATGGATTAATGTTGTTATCTTGGGAGTGGTTTTATTATTGTGAGAGTAAATTTGTAACAAAAGCAAGTTTAGCACCCTTGTGCTCTCTTGCCCTTTCACCTTCCACCATGGGATGACATAACAAGAAGGCCCTTGTTGGATGTGGGCCTCTTGACTTTGGACTTCCCAGCCTCCAGAACTGTAAGAAATAGGTCTCTCTGTTCTTTATAAATTGCCCAGTCTCAGGTATTCTGTTATAGCAGCATAAAATGGATCAAGACAAGCACTTACTGGATTCCCTGCACTATGCCAGCCACTGGTTTTAGTCTGTTCTCACCATTATCACCGGTATTCTTGTAACAAATTCCCCTGTTAGCCTAAATCAGTGATTCCAAACCAGGAACAATTTTGCCTGCAGGGGACACTTGGCAATAGTTGGAGACTTTTTTTTGATGGTCATGACTGCAAGAGGGAAGAGTCCCACTGGCATCTGGTGGGTAGAAGCCAAGGACACTGCTGAGCATCCCACCTGCAGGGGACACTTGGCAATAGTTGGAGACTTTTTTTTGATGGTCATGACTGCAAGAGGGGAGAGTCCCACTGGCATCTGGTGGGTAGAAGCCAAGGACACTGCTGAGCATCCCACAATGCACAAGACAGTTTCCCCAAGAAGGAATTTTCCAGTCCAAAATGTCATTAGTACTGAATTGGCACTGGCCTATACAGCTCAAAAGAGTTTCTGTGATTTTTACCAAACACGCCTTGAGAAGCTTAGCTGTGTCCTGAAGATGCTTTCTGTGAGGGGAACAGAAGAATAAGGCCAAATGACATGCACAATGTGGGTCCATGATACAGGGATGCAGAGGGTGCTGAGGGGGCCAAAGCCAGAAGAATAAACTCAGACTTGGGGAGGAGTAGAGTGAGCAGGGGAAACTTCCAAAAGGAAGTGGGATTTAAGCTGAGCTGTACTGGGAGGGTGGGAGTCAGCCAAGTGGAAAGGGAGGTGGCTCGTTCCAGGAGGTAGAAGTCGTGCACGGGGCCTGGAAGCCAGGAAGCCTGTGAGAAGCTTGGTGCGTGGAATATGACTGGGAGGGCACAGGGGTGAGGGTAGGGAGGAAAGCAGAGACCAGATCATGCACAGCCTTTAAACCATGTCATTGGGTTTGAACTTCATACTAGGGAAGCAGAAGGAACCAAGGGAAGTCCTTGGGTGCTTCTCTCTGGGAATGTGCTGAAAGACCAGGGAGCAGGTGGGGTGGGGACTGTGCTCTGGTGACTTTGCAGCCCTCAGTCTCTCCTCTGTGAGGTTTGCAATTCCGGCTATTTAGACCTGCGAGGTAACCCCAATTCCCCCAAATAAATCTCTTTTCACTCATGCTAGCTTGAGTGGGTTTCTTTTTCTGCCAAACAAGCGATCTCTGATCATGTTGGGGTCTGAAACTCAGGAGAATAGTCTGAATTAGAGATGCAGCTTACAGACGGAGCTTAAAGCCCTTAGGACTGGATAAGGATCCTCAGGGAGAGGCTATGGTGGGACAAGATGGGAATTCTCTAGATAGAGCCCTGAGGAACAGGGTGAAAGCAGGGAAATGCAAAGGCTAGTAAGAAAAACCAGAAAAGTAGGAGAGAAAAATTCAGGCGTGAAGTGCCACGGAGATGAAGAGAAGATCATGCTTTAGGAAGAAGGGAGAGATGGACGACGTGATAAACAGCAGGAATCGTTGCAGGGAGGTTGGGAAAGACAAGCGCTGAAGAATGTTCTGTCAGAACAAGAAGGAGTTTGGAGGCTTTGGCAGAATGACGGGTAGAGGGGTCGGTGACGGACGTGTTAAGAGTGAGCGGGAGGTGAGGCAGCGGAGAGGGACAGGGGGAGCCCAGCGAAGTGTGGCGTCCTGGGGCTGCGGTAACAAGTACCCCAGACGGGGTGGCGTGGGTGACAGAAGGGCGTTGTCTCGCAGTTCTGGAGGCTGGCAGTCTGGGGTCAAGTCCGCAGGCCTGGTTCCTTCTGAGGGCTGTGAGGAAGAATCTGTTCTACGCCTCCAGACTGTGAAGGTTCTGGAACTCTCTGAGCTGCCTCCCCCCTTTGAAACCCCCAAAGCTGCCTCCCCCCTAGTGTCTAGTGGCTTGCTGGCAATTTTTGGTGTATCTTGGCTTGTAGCAGCATCACTCTGATCTCTGCCTTCATCTGCATATAGCATTCTCCCTGGGCATATGTCTGTATCCAAAGTCCCCCTTTTTATAAGGATAAGTTATGATGGATTAGGGCCCACCCTGACGACTTTATTTTGACTTTATTAGCCTATGTCCAAATAGGATCACATTCTAAGGTACTGGGGGTTATTAGGGCTCAAACATATCTTTCTGAGAGACACAATTCAACCCATAACAGAAATTATTAATTTTTCAGTTATAAATTTAATATGTATGGTTACTGTAAAAAATTTAATAATACTGATGTAGGCATCAATAAGGTTTTAGGGTAAAAGAAAGAAGTCTGTCTGTGAAGGACAAGAGAGAGATAGGGCAGCAGTTAGAGGGGAGGCAGGTGTACTGAAGAGCTTTGTTGTTTGTAGTTCAGGATGAGAGACTTGAGCATGGGGGAAGGAACCCATACAAAGGGAGAAGTTGCAGACCAAAGACAGTGTGGGTGTGGTGGGGTGTGGTACGTTGTGAGTGCGAGTGTGTATATGTGTGTGTTGTGTCTGTGGGCCAGGATCTTGGCTGAACCCAAAGACAAATCTAGACCCCAGTTATGTGGGGCTGGCTCTCCCACAAGTGTATTTGCGTGAGTATTTATGTGGAGGATGTTGCTGGCAGGAGGAAGTGGTGTGCGGGGACGCGTGTGGAGTGGGGTGGAATAGAAAGGACAGCAAAGAAGACGGAGAGGGCACCACTGGCTGCTCCCCAGCCTGGCCCCATGGAGAGAGGGGCTAGAACAATGAGCCAAGCGGGCTGGTTTTGAGAGGCTCTGTTGTCCTTTGTGAGGTTTAGTCATGTTGCACGTGACTACTGCAACATCCAGGCCCAGGTGACACTGAGCTGGGAAGAGGAGTGTTTTCCCCGTTTCCACAGAACCCAGCTTAGTCACAGTGAGGACTGAAGGACTGGCTCCTCTCCAGTGTCACAGTTTAAAGAACAGTAGATCCAGGAAACAGGACTACAGACTGGGAGACCTACTGCAGCAGGGTCCTCTGAGACAAGGATGAGATAAAACGTCACTTGCTTTGAGGGAGGCAGACATTGAGGAGCAAGGCCAGACGCAGACAGCCGTGAGAGGACTGTGCAGCAGCACATTCCAGCACTAGAGGCACCCCAGGAACTCATGGAAACAACTGCACACGGTCCTGTTGGGGGAGTGGAGAGCCTGTGGTTATGCTGCAGGTAAGCTAGCCATAAACAAAAATTGGGTATATTAATGTTAAATGTCTATTTATACCCACATTTGGTGTCAAGTTTATATAGTAAAACATGTGGCATAAATTCATTTGAGGAATTTTTGGTAGTAGTATCTATAGACCAGGGAACTTGAATTTCATGTTTCCATTAGAAAGGAAAATTAACTTTTTGGTGATATTAGAAGACTCATGAAAGGAAGACTGTTGTTAAAAACAACAACAACATTAAATATATTTATCTAGGCTGAGCTATCAAAAATTAGTGTCTTTCCATCTATCAAAAATAGAGCTTTGTATGCCCTATCTCTCTCTTGTCCTTCACACCCCCCCTTTCAATTTTTATTTTCATGTATAAAATCAAAGGTGACTGATATGCAGGGCTTCCTCATTTTGCTTAGAGAAGGCTGACATCATTGTATTAAAAACCAAATTACAAACTGGTCTTGGAAAAAATTCAGTAAATGCCAAGAGCAAGAGAGGTATTGAATATGCCATGAGACCTGTGGCCAATTTGGACACAAAAATGACACTGGGAGGGTGGGTGTCGCTGTAGACCAGGCAATAGCATCATGTCCATCCATGGACCCTGAGAGTGATTGAAACAGCCCACAATCTAGTGATCAAAAAACTGAGCCATGCAGCTGAAAAGACTAAGGGTGGAAAAGAAAGCACAAAGATCTGAGCTAACTGGTACGACTGAGAGAGATGATCTGCAGACCACAGGGAGAGAATTAATTTTAAAGAAAGGAAAGAAGTAAATGCTTTTTGTCATTAGCTTTAAAAACATAAAATAACTCGAAAAGAAATCCATAAGTTGTGGTATCCTTTTGAGAGTTAGTCTGCCCTTTTCCGGACAACTCTCCATCCCCACCCCCATTTCTTCCTACCTTTCCTTCCAAGAATATGATCAACATATTGATTTCTACCATTCCAGTCTTTGCATTTCATGTCTCCAGCTGGTAAATTCTTTGTGTAGGATGCAATTTAATGCTTATCCCCAAGTTAGTGCAACTACAAACAGAAAGAGAAAACGATTGGGTAAGGAAGTCTTTATTCATTATGTTGCCTTTATATTATTTTCCATATTTTTCCCAAATTATGGAGCTGTTATTTTTATTGGTTTGTTTGCTTGTGTATTCACCCTCTTCTTTCTTGTCTATGAGAGGGCACCTTTTGTATATGAGCTCATGTGTAGAAACTGAATTATTTCCAAAAAGTCCAGCTCCTCAAGTAATAAAACAGGACTGCCAAGTATATAAAAAAACTTTATTCATGAATTAAAATCAATTAAGCTTGTGTTAAAAAATCTTTAAAAGCACTCAAAAGCAGTGAGTTAACACACAAACTAATAAAATAATGTNAGGGGGGTTGTGTCTCTGCCAAATGCATGCATGTGCTTTGGGAGTGGAGGGCCCAAGCCCTATGGGAGCATTTCATGTCGCTCCCAGCAGCACATGACCCAGACCGGAAGCACATCCAGGAAGCTGGGCCAGACATAGGAACTGGGTTCCATTTCCCTGGCTCTGAAGTTCTTCAGACCCAAGGATTGGTCCAAGAGGCAATATTTTGGAGTAGAGGCATTAGGGCACTGGCTTAGGCCAGAGTTCCTGCTGAGGGTATAGAGAGCAGCAGGGCTGACGACTGGCAGGACTGAAATTGCTCCAAGTGGACAGTTTAAGGGAGCAGAATGTCCACGGTATTGGACCTCATGGGAGCCTGTGACCAAATCAGAATCTTAGGAGTGATGAATAGAGATGTTCATTTTAGATGTGAGTGAGGAAATTTCTATGTGTGATGCTGTCTTTTGGGCAGTTTAACAGACCTACCATTTAAATATGGGTCTCTGGCATGGCAACTTGGAACAAGTGTTTTCTTGGTCAGCATCTTAACATTCAGCCTTTGTGCTTGGGGAGTCCTTAGGAGGGCCACGGTGCATTTGGAAATTGAATTTGTAAGCCATCCCTTCAGATGAGCAAGTACGTATTATGCATAGTGCCAAAATGTTCAGCCCTGGGACCAGCAGGTACTGACGCTCTGGGGACTGAAGGACTGTTGTTGTGGAGTCCTTTCTTGGGCACCAGCTGTCCATACCCTGTCCAGCCTCCAACTGCATGAATGTTGCCTGGGCTCTGCTGGAGGCTGTCGTCCTCTGGATGGTCACGACATGGCTCTGCTGTGTCCGGTTTTTGGGCATCAGCTGTCCATACCCTGTCCAGCCTCCAACTGCACGAATGTTGCTTGGGCTCTGCTGGAGGCTGTCGTCCTCTGGATGGTCACGACATGGCTCTGCTGTGTCCGGTTACGTGGATCCTGGCTCATCTGTGTCTGCACGGTAGAACAGATGGCTGTAGGAGATGACTGTGACCCCAGGTGAGGCCTCCCAGCCCCACCACAAGACCAGGATGGCAAAAGGCATTTTGAGATTATCCTGAGTAGCACATCTCATACAAGAAGGTGACGGGATCTGCCTCTCCTCCCACCCCAGCCTCCTGCAAGACCCTCTCTGAAATATGAGAATCAACTTGTGGGCCCATTCCAAGTGAAAGAGGTTGTAACCTGCCACCTGCTTATTTGCCCTTTTTCATTCAAATATATCCACCCACACTTTTTGCCTCCCAAGGACATCCTGCTTGCAGGAACCTGCCCTGTACCCTTTGTCCTCACGATCTACCTCAGCGATCAAGAATAAAGCTCCCTTCCTCCCTCAGCAGGCACAGCCTCATGAGAATTGCCCCTGTAGGGTGTAGTAAAACTCAGCATCTGCACGGTGTTTCCGCTATCGCCTGTTTCTGCGTTTGTAGCTCCCGCAGCCTGCAGCATGTGCCCTGTTCCCACTTGCCAAAAGGAAATTGGTGGGGACGGGGTGTAGAGGGCTTGTTGTATGATGTGAGGCCTCATCAGAGATCCTGACATGGGTGCCATCTCCCAGAAGCCTGAGCTTAGACTGGGAACATGGCCACCCTCCTTTTCCAAGTGAAGTGACAGAGTGTGACCGGGCAGAGCAAACCTGAGGCCAGCAGTCAAGGCCTGCTGTCCAGTTTATTCAGGACTGAAGAGTCAGTTGCCCTGAAATGAAGCCCAGATACAAAGGCAACAGAAATTCCAGAAAACAAAGTGTTAAAATAAGCTCCGGCTTGAAAGAAGGGAGGGCCCCTGGTTTCATCAAAGACAGTTTCATTGTGAGTGATCTGCTCACTAGGAAAAGCAGCAGAGGCACGTGGTCTTCCTTAGGCTTTGGTTAGCTCCTGCTTTAGGAGTAGTCTCTCTGAGATTTAAACCTACCAGACACAAACACACAGTTGATATTTCCTTTATTTTATTATTACTGAGTTACTCAGGAAATTATGGGGATCATTTGTGATGTTAGGATAATTAGTGCTTATCACCATTATTAGTGTTAATTACCATTTGCAGGGAGCCTCATCATTTGTGAAGCTTCAACTTGTATCATCTCACTTTCTCACAGTGAATTCCTTAGAGAAACAAAATATTTGCCATCCTCATTTTCTCAGTGAATTCATCCCTTTAATTCATGTATTGACAACTTGTCTAGTAACCTACCAGAAAATTTCCAGGAAGGAGACAGTTGAATTCTCCAGAATTTGTAATTTGATAACAGCTAGCTTTTTCTGCCTGAGATGTTTATTTCATGCCTCTTCATAAATGCTGAGAAGAAATATTTTTTAAAAAAATCTAGAGAATGGTAGGATATAAAGACACCAGCAAAGAGAAGCTCTATCGGGGATAGATATTGGAGGAGAAGATATAGATTGGTGCTTCTCAAGCTTTAACCTTGAGATCTGGTTAAAATGCAGATGTGGTTCAGTAGGTCTCAGGTGAGGCCCAGCTTCTGCATTTCTGACAGCTGCAGATGAAGGTACTCTGCTGTGTGCACACCACACCTGAGGAAGCCGGGTTCGAGGGAGGTTTCCTGACAATTAGTCATCAAAAGGGCACAGATGAAAGCTGTTTGTTACTGGCAGGGACTGTGTTGGAATGAGGGTCACAGAGAGCCCACCTCTGACCCTACCTATGTCTCTGCACTATCAGGGTGGTCAGGGGGAGGCACTTGCACCTGTAAACAGAAATGGGGATTGGGAATGTGTGCTTTGGTGAAGAATCAGAGATTGAGGTTTTGAAGTTCTGGCAGGAGAATAAGGATTGCTACCTGGGGTGTGATCGCTAAATTATATTATCACTGTCTTTGAAAACAATGAGATTGTGTGTGTGTGTGTGGGCATGTGCGTGTGTGTGTATTTTCACCACTGGACTGTAAAAATGCATCTGTTTTTAAGAAAAGAATCTGTTTATCCAGTTCTTGCTCATGCTAGCCCGGGATGAGCCCAGCAGATGTCTCGAGGGAGAGCCTCGGGTGGGTGAGCCTGGTATGTACATGAGGCAGGGAGGGCTGCATAGGAAGGCAGACTATGTTCTTTGGAGCAGGTATGGTCAAAGCCAAGGGAGACACAAACTTTCCTGTGTCTGAGGTGTGGGGAACTTTAGACAAAGCCAGAATGGTCAGAACCTTGTAGCCAAAGGAAAGAGGCAGGTGAGAAGAAGAGTGGCTAGAGGAAGGCTGAGGCTGTGACCCAGAGGGGACCCCAAGGCCTTGTTTTAGTGGTCCAGGGCTTCATCTGCTAGGGCACGGGTCAGCAGATCCGTAGAGTTTCCTGGAAAGGGCCAGATAGTAAATATTTTCAGCTGTGCAGACTGTGCAGCCTCTATCTCAACTACTTAACGGTGCCACAGAGCAGGCTTTTGCAGAAGCATGGGTGTGCAGTTTGCCAATAAAACTGTCTGTGAACACTGAAATGTGAAGTACATAGAATTTTTTGTGTCCCAAAATATTATTTAAAAAATGTTTTTAACCACTTAAAAATGTGAAAACCATTCATTGCAGGCTGCACAAAGATGGGTGGCGGGGGGATTTGGCCAGAGGCTGAAGTTGGCCAAGCCCTGGCCTGGGGCCTGGGTTGGTCTGATAGGATCCCAGTGTACAGAATTCCAGAAATTATAAGAAGATGGCTTGGCACTAAATCTAGCATAGAAAATATATACTAAAATGGGGAGATTGGAAAGGTTGTGATTATTCCATATTAGGACTTAAAACCCACTGAGGCTATTCTCTCTAATAAGCAAACAC